>NC_041401.2:2730787-3018287 GCF_900747795.2 Erpetoichthys calabaricus | reverse complement strand
CCCCATACCACACCTTGGAGGTGCCTTGCACATCTCACTAAAGCAACAATGTAAAATAAAAGCACTGGAGTCTAGAAATAGCATAAGAAACAGACCTGCACACCACCTTGGGCAACAAAGTTCTGGTTATCGGCCTCCAGTGCCAGTCGCACAGAGGTCGTGTGACCCCAGGACTTGGAGACACGGATCAGCAGCTTCTGGCCTCGCTCTTCATCTCTGCGATAGCTCTCGGTGAACACTCCTGTATATATGTATGGAGAGTGGATATGAGATGAGCCCACCCGATTATCCTGCACTTCCCCAAATTACAGCCACAACTGATCCTATGCTGCTGTACCGATGGCGTGCTTCTCGTACTCCTCGGCCAGGTTCTCCATCACTTCAGATTGATCTGTATCCTCCTCTTCCTTCGCCAGCTCTTTGAGGATCTTTGAGGCTGCAAGGGCAGAAGCCAAGCAATCCTGGCACTGCAGACAAAGTAGGAGGACATAAATCATGCAGGTCTTGTCACAGCCATCCAGTGTGCACCATTTCACAATGACGTGGGGTCAACACTAAGGTAACCTGAGGCCACCTCCCAGACAGACAAAACAACCCAGGGTTCTGTACTACAGGGAGGGTGGAGTGAACAACAAGGGCAAATATTACTATCCAGGGTCCCATAAATCAATGTATTGGGTAACAGCTGGGGGTGGGGATGAAGGCCAATACTTAAAAGTAGTGGACAGCCAAACTGAGGAACACAACCATAGACTAGATAAAATAGATAGATATGAAAGGCACTATATGATAGAGATAGATATGAAAGGCACTATATGATAGACAGAGAGATAGATAGAGAGATAGATATGAAAGGCACTATATGATAGATAGATATGAAAGGCACTATATGATAGATAGAGATAGATAGATATGAAAGGCACTATATGATAGATAGGTAGATAGATAGATACTTTATTAATCCCAAGGGGAAATTCACATACTCCAGCAGCATACTGATATAAAACACAATATTAAAGATTGATAGTAATGCAGGTATAACAGACAATAACTTTGAATAATGTTAACGTTTACCCCCCCACCAGGTGGAATTGAAGAGTCGCATAGTGTGATGGATGAACGATCTCCTCAGTCTGTCAGTGGAGCAGGACGGTGACAGCAGTCTGTCGCTGAAGCTGCTCTTTTGTCTAGAGATGTGATGGTTAATAATTAAGGGGTCCAAAACTAAGGAAAATGGTCACCAGACCACAGACAGACAATCCACATCAGCAATAATACATACAGCGCCACAATAAAAGAGCACTGGAGGCCTTAGGGTTGTGTGCTCAATCTACTTCTGTTCAGCTTGTTAATTCTTGACTGTGCTGCAAAATACAGGTCCGACAGCATCATCAAGTTTAAACACAAGTCGTGTTCAATTGGATGGTGAGCCCCATCTTAGTGAGGACATCTGGCTTCGTCCGGAAAGCATTAGGGAAAGAGGCCTTGTGTTAGGAGTGCATTATACACTGCCCAATGCGGACAGAAGTTTCAATGCAATTCTTTTTAGTAATATTAAAAAAGCAAGTTTACAGGGGGATATTAAAGTCATGGGGGACTTAAACTACCCAATTATTAACTGGGCTAACCTTGAAAATAGAAAAGCACAAGAGCAGGGGTATTTAAGATGTAATCCGTGACTGCTTTTTAACACAGAATGTTAAAGCACCAACACAGACAGAAGCCAGTCTAGATTTAGCATTTTGTAACAAATCGGCTTGAATGGAAAGCGTAAAGGTTATTGAACTGCTAGGGTTACATGACCACCAGATAATACAATTCTCATTGTTTTGGAAGAGTAATAGTAAAAAATGCAAAGTTTAACTTGGGTAGAGCAAATTTTGAGGAGATGTGGCAAAGTCTAAGCAGGACAGACTGGGATAAGCTTTTCAGTGTGGAGACAGTCAAGGAGCAGTGGAACAGGCTTAAAAATGATCAACATCTACAGATACTGGTCATAAAATTAGAATATCATGACAAAGTTGATTTATTTCAGTAATTCCATTCAAAAAGTGAAACTTGTATATTAGATTCATTCATTACACACAGACTGATGTTTAATCAAATGTTTATTTCTTTTAATGTTGATGATTATAACTGACAACTAATGAAAGTCCCAAATTCAGTATCTCGGAAAATTAGAATATCGTGAAAAGGTTCAATATTGAAGACACCTGGTGCCACACTCTAATCAGCTAATTAACTCAAAAGCCTTTAAATGGTCTCTCAGTCGAGTTCTGTAGGCTACACAATCACGGGGAAGACTGCTGACTTGACAGTTGTCCAAAAGACGACCATTGACACCTTGCACAAGGAGGGCAAGACACAAAAGGTCATTGCTAAAGTGGCTGGCTGTTCACAGAGCTCTGTGTCCAAGCACATTAATAGAGAGGCGAAGGGAAGGACAAGATGTGGTAAAAAAAAGTGGACAAGCAATAGGGATAACCGCACCCTGGAGAGGATTGTGAAACAAAACCCATTCAAAAATGTGGGGGAGATTCACAAAGAGTGGACTGCAGCTGGAGTCAGTGCTTCAAGAACCACCACACACAGACGTATGCAAGACATGGGTTTCAGCTGTCACATTCCTTGTGTCAAGCCATTCTTGAACGAGAGACAGCGTCAGAAGCGTCTCACCTTTGGACTGCTGCTGAGTGCTCCAAAGTTATGTTCTTTGATGAAAGTAAATTTTGCATTTCCTTTGGAAATCAAGGTCCCAAAGTCTGGAGGAAGAGAGGAGAGGCACAGAATCCACGTTGCGTGAGGTCCAGTGTGACTATGGAAACTTTAGTGATGGTTTGGGGTGCCATGTCATCTGCTGGTGTTGGTCCATTGTGTTTTCTGAGGTCCAAGGTCAACGCAGCCATCTACCAGGAAGTTTTAGAGCACTTCATGCTTCCTGCTGCTGATGAACTTCATGGAGATGCAGATTTCATTTTCCAACAGGACCTGGCACCTGCACACAGTGCCAAAGCTACCAGTACCTGGTTTAAGGACCATGGTATCCCTGTTCTTGATTGGCCAGCAACTCGCCTGACCTTAACCCCATAGAAAATCTATGGGATATTGTGAAGAGGAAGATGCAATACGCCAGAGCCAACAATTCAGAAGAGCTGAAGGCCACTATCAGAGCAACATGGGCTCTCATAACACCTGAGCAGTGCCACAGACTGATCGACTCCATGCCACGCCGCATTGCTGCAGTAATCCAGGCCAAAGGAGCCCCAACTAAATACTGAGTGCTGTACACGCTCATACTTTTCATGTTCATACCTTTCAGTTGGCCAACATTTCTAAAAATCTTTTTTTTGCATTGGTCTTAATTGATATTCTAATTTCCCGAGATACTGAATTTGGGACTTTCATTAGTTGTCAGTTATAATCATCAACATTAAAAGAAATAAACATTTGAAATACATCAGTCTGTGTGTAATGAATGAATCTAATATACAAGTTTCACTTTTTGAATGGAATTACTGAAATAAATCAACTTTGTCATGATATTCTAATTTTATGACCAGCACCTGTAATGCAATTAGGAGAAAATGACTAAAGCTGAAAAGGAGAAAAAATATGAATAAGGTATATAACAACATTTATTTATGTAGCACAGTTTCATACAAACAATGTAGCTCAAAGTACTTTACAATATGAAATAGAAAGGAATTTGATATAAAACAAAAGAAAAAAGATAAGGTCGGACAGCCAAGAGGACAGAAAATAAAAGGCTGGGGGGTCTGCAGGGGTTCCAAGGCCAAAAGGACCGGCCAGCCCCCACTGGCCATTCTACCTAACACAGATTTCTAAATCAGTCCTCGTGGTCCTCAGGCTTCACATGGAAGACTAAATAACTCCAATGTAAGGAATTAGCCATACGAGAACAGGAGGGCAACCATTAAGAAGAATATCAGGGAGGCTAAGGGACAGTTAGAGAGGAATATAGCAGAGAAGGTGAAAGACGACCCTAAGAGATTCTTTCAGTATTTTAGTAGTAAAAGAACAGTCAAGGAGGAGGTCAAGTGCATCAAGAAATTAAATACAGACAGTGAAATTAAACTCGCATTTTTGTGAGGTCTACTAAGGAGGTACTGAGGGACTGGGAAATTGGAGAGGGAGAAGAGCTGCTTAGATTAAATATGCGGAGATCAAACAAATCACCAGGACCACATAATATTTACCCTCAAGTTCTTAAGGAGGTTAGCGAGTGCAGACATAAACCCTTGACGCATATTTTTACGAAGTCACTGTGCACTGGGGACATTTCTAGAAAATGGCAAATATCATCCCACTATATACGGTAACTAGGATGTCCAGGCAGATGCAATATATAACTATAGACCAGTATATACAGAAAGTTAATGAGTGGAAGGAATTGCTAAGGAAAAGGTTGAGCAACACATGGCAAGAATAGGACTTTTAATGGACAGTCAGCATGGATTCAGAAGAGGGAAGTCATGTTTTACTAACACGCTGGAATTCTAAGAGGAAGTAACAAATGGATACGATTAGAGTGGAGCAGATATCATTTATCTGGACTTTCAGAAAGTGTTCAATAAGGTTCCACAGGAGAGGGTGGGCATCAAACTAAAAGAAGTGGCAGTTCAGGGTGAGGTTTGTAAATGGATGCAAAATTGGGCCAGACGCAGGAATCAGAGGGTGATGGTGTGAGGAACCTCATCAGAATTGGGTGATGTTAAGAATGGGGTCCCACAGGGGTCCGTGCTAGGGCCACTGTTCTTATCCAAATCATTTATAAGTAACAAGCTAGTTAAGTCTGCAGATGATACCAGACTAAGTGGATTGGCAGATTATTGAGAATCCACTGAATCATCACGGAGAGACTTGGACAGCAGACAGGCTTGAGCTGATTTGTGGAAAATTAAATTTAATATCAGTAAATGTAAACTAAAGTATTACAGGTAGGAAATAAAAATGTGGCATTTGAATATGCAATGGGAGGACTGAAAATTGAGAGTCTACCTTATGAGAAGGATTTAGGAGTCATAGTGGACTTGACTTCCAGACAGTATTCAGAAGCCATTAAGAGGAATGTCAGGTTATATAGCGCCTTGACGTGTGGAGTACAAGTCACAGGAGGTTCTGCTCAGGCTTTATAACACACTAGTGAGGCCTCATCTGGAGTCCTGTGTGCAGTTTGGGTCTCCAAAAAAATGTAGCAGCACTAGAGATGGTCCAGAGAAGAGTGACTAGGCTGATTCAGGGCTACAGGGGACAAGTGATGAGGAAAGATTAAAAGAGCTGAGCCTTTACAGTTTAAGCAAAAGAAGAATAAAGGAGAGATATGGCTGAAGTGTTTAAAATTACAAGGGACGTTCAAAAAAACTTTCCGCACTCTTTATATTTTTATACAGTGCATCTAGAAAGTATTCCCAGCGCTTCATCACTTTTTCCACATTTTGTTATGTTACAGCCTTATTCCAAAATGGATTAAATTCATTTTTTTCCTCAGAATTCTACACACAACACCCCATAATGACAACGTGAAAAAAGTTTACTTGAGGTTTTTGCAAATTTATTAAAAATAAAAAAATTGAGAAATCACATGTACATAAGTATTCACAGCCTTTGCCATGAAGCTCCAAATTGAGCTCAGGTCCATCCCGTTTCCCTGATCATCCTTGAGATGTTTCTGCAGCTTCATTGGAGTCCACCTGTGGTAAATTCAGTTGACTGGACCTGATTTGGAGAGGCACACACCTGTCTATAGAAGGTCCCACAGTTGACAGTTCATGTCAGAGCACAAACCAAGCATGAAGTCAAAGGAATTGTCTGTAGACCTCCGAGACAGGACTGTCTCGAGGCACAAATCTGGGGAAGGTTACAGAAAAATTTCTGCTGCTTTGAAGGTCCCAATGAGCACAGTGGACTCCATCATCCGTAAGTGGAAGAAGTTCGAAACCACCAGGACTCTTCCTAGAGCTGGCCGGCCATCTAAACTGAGCGATCAGGGGAGAAGGGCCTTAGTCAGGGAGGTGACCAAGAACACGATGGTCACTCTGTTAGAGCTCCAGAGGTCCTCTGTGGAGAGAGGAGAACATTCCAGAAGGACAACCATCTCTGCAGCAATCCACCAATCAGGCCTGTATGGTAGAGTGGCCAGACGGAAGCCACTCCTTAGCAAAAGGCACATGGCAGCCCGCCTGGAGTTTGACAAAAGGCACCTGAAGGACTCTCAGACCATGAGAAAGAAAATTCTCTGGTCTGATGAGACAAAGATTGAACTCTTTGGTGTGAATGCCAGGCGTCATGTTTGGAGGAAACCAGGCACCGCTCATCACCAGGTCAATACCATCCCTACAGTGAAGCATGGTGGTGGCAGCATCATGCTGTGGGGAACTGGGAGACTAGTCAGGATAAAGGGAAAGATGACTGCAGCAATGTACAGAGACATCCTGGATGAAAACCTGCTCCAGAGCTATTACTCCAGAGAGTAATGTACCACGGTACGTGTATGGACATTATCACAATACAGCTCAGGTAACTTCATTTGAACAGCAAAGGGGAGCACCATGTCCAGAGGAAAAATTATCCATGGGAAGCCCATAACCTGAAGAGCCAGGACAACAGGTGTAGGCCCTGAACAACGTTTCACATGAACATTTCATTGCCCCATAAATAAATATATTAGTTATCATTGATGAAGGTCCCATGCTCACATCTATTCCATTACCTGCTCCCATACAATCTGGGCCAGCTCGGTCCTGCACTGGAGTATTGTCCAAATGAAGAGGTCTCGAACAGGATCTTCAAATACTTCCTTTTGCTTTCTTTCTCTCCCAAAGGCCCTGGAGTGCAAATTACTTCGCTCAGAATTCCCATTGTGTTCCATCTACAATGAGACAGAGGTCATATTATACACACCATAGTGAAGTCACCCCCACTTAGAACCTCATGGATCCCCAGACCTCATACAGAGTCATACAGAGGACAGCTCAAGGGTCATAGGTTAGCATCGGACTGCAAAGAGGCAGTTGGAAGTTAGTGCTAATATGCTGGAAAGGCTCACATGTAGTAACACTGCAAACTTGGAGTTGCTCCGATGCCAGGGGTAAAGTGGCTGGGTGAAGTCTCCAAGAAGCTCCCGAAGAACGTTGGACACATGGTGCATGTTGATCTTCCATTGGCCTTTTGCCAGCTCAGGCCCTTCTGACTTGTCCTCCTTCACTTCCTTCATCAGCATGCGGTAGATCAGGCTACTGGGAGACAAGTTGTTAAAGAGCTCCAGAACAACACTCTCGGTCATAACCTCTTGGAGGTTCACACCATTCTCCAGGAAGAGCCTCACAAAATCAGGTTTGTCGCCAATCAGCGCTGCCACCATCGCATTACGCAGATCTGCCGACTAAAGAGAATGACACGGTTAGAACGGTACACGGTTATGTGTACACCATTAGAAAACCCAGCCCACCACGAGTCCCTAGGACTTTTAACCTTCAGGAGCCGATCATCAGTAAAGATCTTGCTCTTGGCAATGTCCATCCGGTTCCATGCCACAGCAAGCTTTAGCTGGTGCTCCCAGTTGTCCTGTCCACGATAGTCCACACTCTTTGAAGCTAAAACACAAGGAATAAGATACAATTGGTGGCACCCCAGTCATATGGCACATTTTCTTTTCCTTGCATTTTTATTCTGCGTTTTATATTGTGTTCTGGTTTCATTTGCAAAAGCACCTCATAGCACAATATGACATAAAGGGCGCTATACAGGACTGTCCAGAGACTTTCTAGCTGTGTTGTTAATTACAGGCGTGGCACACAAACTGGGTGCCTGGCACAAAAACCTTGTTAACACTGCAAAAGGGGCCTTGACTGCCGCTGCTCCCATAACACACGAGTGGACAGTGGACTCGCCTCAACACAGAAAGTATCCAGATGGCAACCCAATCTGTTGTGTTCTACTGTCCCTGAGGATAACATTTCTAGTAAATTATGGGACAAAGGTCAGCAAAGGAAGCATTTCCATATTTTTGCCCCTAAACAGAAATCTGTCAAGAATAACACCAATGACATGATGGTTATGAAATGTCCTACTAGTAATCTTATTGAGGGAAACCCGACGGTAGTAGAAAGCCAATGAAGGACTGAATCACCTTTGAGCAGAGCCTGCAGGATGGCCACATCCACTTCCTTGTTGACCTCCTTGTCCATTCGGAAGACCGTCAAGAGTTGGGGCATTCTCACGATGTCCTGAATCTGAAAGCAGAGGAGTGAAGAATGTACTGTAATAAAACACGTGAAGGAGAGGGGAGAATTCCTCCCATCGGCTTTGCTTCATAACCCAACGTGAATGTGTCCACAGCGTAGCTGAGACCTCACCTTCTTTGTCCATTCGATCATCTTTTCCTCAGAGAAGGAGTCAAAGTCCTCAGCAAAGAATGTCTTCAGGTGCTTTTGCACCAGTTCCACTGTGATCTGGGAAAGAGGTAGGGTGGCAACGTGTGCGATCACATCGGCGACTCGACCCGAACCCTCGAGGATCACACAGGGCGTGCCATTGAGCATGGCGTTGTAGATGGTCTACAAGGAAAAGTGGACAGTGCAGCTCAGGCGAGAGAAGGATCGGTCCGAAGACATAGACCCAGATACAGTCAGAGGCGTACAGTAGCTAGGGTTTTCAGCGCCCGGGGACAACTGAAGATTTCACACCCCCTCCTGTTTGCCAAAATGCAATGGGGAAGGGAAAGAAAATTTTTAAAAATGTATTTAAAATAATAGTATTTTAAGAAAATTTCATATTTATTTTATTTAAAATATTTTAATTTTTAAAGCACTTATGCGTATATTTTCAAGGTTTCACTAAATTTATAAAGATAGAATGAAATAAAATAAGACAACAATGGTAGTTTGAAAATATAATTATTCTAAAATATTATTCAAATATAACATTGCAAAACCTTAAACATTACATTGGATATAATAATCTGAAAATGAAGTTAGAATAAAGTAAAAAAAAAAAAAAAATAGTTTGATGTATACTGCTTTAAATGTAATTATTAACTTCAAAGAGAAATTGAAGACGTGAGTTCCAAAATCTGCTAATTACACCTTTTGGTAAAATTTAGTGAACACGTGATTGTGACTTTTCATGCGCCGAAAATACGTCTGAGCGTCAAAACCTGCTAATTGCAACAGTGTAGCGCTATAGTTGTAGGGATTTAGTTTCAAAATCTGCTAAGTACGGACCCAGATTTTCCTATTTATCTTTTGTACTGTACTTAGCTGATTTTGGAACTCGGCTCTTCAATTTTCCTAGCCTTTGCTGCTGCAGATTTAATCGATTAGTTCATCAAAATGTATAACCGTCGGTAACCTCCGCTCCACACTCAGCAAAGCCAAGGCTGACAATCTTTCCTGTGCCATGGATGATCTCAGGAAGGACAAGATAAGTTTTAATTTACTGAAAGATTTCACAACTGGTGATGGAGGTTCCAACAGTCAGTAAAATCAGTTTAATAACGTCAAAAATGTTTCAAGCATGTTAGAGTAGTGGAGGGGATCGATTATTGTCTGTTGGGTATGCTTTTTATTTACTTTTTTGTGCATTTAAGAATGGAAAACATTTCATTCTAAAATTTCATAACATCAATTTGGCGCCCCCTGGATGCTGTACCCGGGGACAGATGCCCCCCCACCCCCCTCAGCTATGCCACTGTATGCAGTACAATCAGGCCTGCTCATGATCCACATTCCCTGAACTCAATGCCCACCCCACCATGATCTCACTCACAAGACTTGCCCACCTCTATACAGGTGCTGGTCATAAAATTAGAATATCATGACAAAGTTGATTTATTTCAGTAATTCCATTCAAAAAGTGAAACTTGTATATTAGATTCATTCATTACACACAGACTGGTGTATTTCAAATGTTTATTTCTTTTAATGTTGATGATTATAACTGACAACTAATGAAAGTCCCAAATTCAGTATCTCGGAAAATTAGAATATTGTGAAAAGGATCAATATTGAAGACACCTGGTGCCACACTCTAATCAGCTAATTAACTCAAAAGCCTTTAAATGGTCTCTCAGTCGAGTTCTGTAGGCTACACAATCATGGGGAAGACTGCTGACGTGACAGTTGTCCAAAAGACGACCATTGACACCTTGCACAAGGAGGGCAAGACACAAAAGGTCATTGCTAAAGAGGCTGGCTGTTCACAGAGCTCTGTGTCCAAGCACATTAATAGAGAGGCGAAGGGAAGGACAAGATGTGGTAGAAAAAAGTGGACAAGCAATAGGGATAACCGCACCCTGGAGAGGATTGTGAAACAAAAGCCATTCAGAAATGTGGGGGAGATTCACAAAGAGTGGACTGCAGCTGGAGTCAGTGCTTCAAGAACCACCACACACAGACGTATGCAAGACATGGGTTTCAGCTGTCACATTCCTTGTGTCAAGCCACTCTTGAACAAGAGACAGCGTCAGAAGCGTCTCGCCTTTGGACTGCTGCTGAGTGGCCCAAAGTTATGTTCTCTGATGAAAGTAAATTTTGCATTTCCTTTGGAAATCAAGGTCCCAGAGTCTGGAGGAAGAGAGGCACAGAATCCACGTTGCGTGAGGTCCAGTGTAAAGTTTCCACAGTCAGTGATGGTTTGGGGTGCCATGTCATCTGCTGGTGTTGGTCCATTGTGTTTTCTGAGGTCCAAGGTCAACACAGCCGTCTACCAGGAAGTTTTAGAGCACTTCATGCTTCCTGCTGCTGACGAACTTTATGGAGATGCAGATTTCATTTTCCAACAGGACCTGGCACCTGCACACAGTGCCAAAGCTACCAGTACCTGGTTTAAGGACCATGGTATCCCTGTTCTTGATTGGCCAGCAAACACACCTGACCTTAACCCCATAGAAAATCTATGGGGTATTGTGAAGAGGAAGATGCAATACGCCAGACCCTACAATTCAGAAGAGCTGAAGGCCACTATCAGAGCAACATGGGCTCTCATAACACCTGAGCAGTGCCACAGACTGATCGACTCCATGCCACACCGCATTGCTGCAGTAATCCAGGCCAAAGGAGCCCCAACTAAATATTGAGTGCTGTACCTGCTCAGACTTTTCATGTTCATACCTTTCAGTTGGCCAACATTTCTAAAAATCCTTTTTTTGCATTGGTCTTAATTGATATTCTAATTTCCAGAGATACTGAATTTGGGACTTTCATTAGTTGTCAGTTATAATCATCAACATTAAAAGAAATACATCAGTCTGTGTGTAATGAATGAATCGAATATACAAGTTTCACTTTTTGAATGGAATTACTGAAATAAATCAACTTCGTCGTGATATTCTAATTTTATGACCAGCACCTGTATATTCAGCAGAAGGCATCCCCAAAGACACAGTTGTCAACTCAATGGTTACACCTTCATAAACTCAATGGCCGTGCCTCTTAAAAGCTAAATCCAGATCTCCAAACGGGCCCAGCCTTCAAAAACAAAGCCAGACCAGCACTGCCACACACCTTTGGATCAGATCTCTCACTCCTCAAGCTGCCTCGCTCCAACCATCAACTCTAGTTGCAGTCTTGAGGCCTAGGAAAGCCTGAAAATGGATGAACGCCACAAAAAGGGAAAGAGGACACACCATAAAACCTTCAGCCCAATGAAAACAGACAAAGCCTCGCCATCTTCATGAACTTAAATAGTTGCACATCCATTAACCCGATCACTGCACCACCATAAAGTCTGACTGACTACAAATCTAAGCTTCCTGATCCCCATGAACTCCCATCTCTTTAAAACTCAGCACAAAGTGTTCACGTGAAAGTCAGTTCTGCCAAGTCGAGTTAAGGTGGCCAGACCTCAGTCCACAGGGAGAGATTATTACGTTATTGGGTAGTCGCTGGATTTGCATGAAAGGAAACCCTAAAGCAGGGGTCCTCAGTTCCAGTCCTGGAGGGCCGCAGTGGCTACAGGTTTTCCCTTCCAACCAGTTTCCTAATTAGAAGACATTCCTTGCTGATCATGAAACTTGGTATTAAACTAAACTGCTCATAAAAATTAAAGGAACCCTTTTTAATCCGAGTATCGTATCAAGTCAAAGAAGTTTCTGGGCTATTGATCTGGTCAGTGAAGTAGCAGAGGGGCTTGTTCATCAGTTTCAGCTGCTTTGGTGCGCTAGAGGGGTAACAATGAGAGGACCCCCAAAACAGGAATGAATGGTTTAACAGGTGGAGGAGGCCACGGACATTTTTCTCTCGTCATCTGTTTTGTCACTCGTTTTGCATTTGGCTACACTCAGTGTCACTACTGGTAGCATGAGGCCATACCTGGACCCTACAGGGGTGGCACAGGTAGTCCAACTTCTCCAGGATGGCACATCAATACGTGTCATTGCCAGAAGGTTTGCTGCGTCTTCCAGCACAGTCTCAAGGGCATGGAGGACATTCCAGGAGATAGACAGGTAGTTCCTCTAGGACAGCTGGACAGGACCTTCGTAGAAGGTCCATAACCCATCAGCAGGACCCACCGGTATCTGCTCCTTTCGGCAAGGAGGAACAGGATGAGCACTGGCAGAGCCTACAAAGTGACCTCCAGCAGGCAGGCCACAAGTGTGAATGTCTCTGAGCAAACAATCAGAAACAGACATCATGAGGGTGGCCTGAAGGCTCGATGTTCTCTAGTGGACACTGTGGAGCTCGATTGGCATTTGCCATAGAATACCAGAATTGGCAGGTCCACCGCTGCTGCCCTGTGCTTTTCACAGATGAGAGCACAAGTGACAGACGTGAAAGGGTCTGGAGAAGCCGTGGAGAACGTTATGCTGCCTGTAACATCGTTCAGCATGACCGGTTTGGTGGTCTGGAGAGGCATATCCATGGAGGGGCGCACAGACCTCTACAGGCTAGACAACAGCACCTTGACTGCCATTAGGTATCGGGATGAAATCCTTGGACCCATTGTCAGACCCTATGCTGGTTCTTCCTGGTGCATGACAATGCCCGGCCTCATGTGGCGAGAGGATGAAGGAACTGATACAATTGACTGCCAACCCCCCCGCTCACTCGCCTGACCTCAATCCAATAGACCACCTCTGGATGAGACATTATGTTTTGGTCCATCAGACACCTCAGCCTGTCCAGGAGCTCAGTGATGCCCTGGTCCTGATCTGGGAGGACATCCCCCGGGATACCATCCGTTGTCTCGTTAGGAGCATGCCCTGATGTTGTCAGGCCTGCATACAAACTACGGAGTACGATTTGGAGTTGCTGCAGTGAAATTTCAGCAAAATGGACCTGCCTGTCTGCTGCATCATTTTTCCCACTTTGATTTTCGGGGTGAATTCAGCCCTCTGTAGGTTGATCATCTTCATTTCTATCAATGTGCCATCCTTTCGTTCCTAACACATTACCATACCAGTCCATATCAGTACGAGATATCCAGCAGGGTTATGAGATCTCGTGTGTTTTCAGTGTTCCTTTAATTTTTTTGAGCAGTATATTTGCCTTGTTAGTGCGTTCATTCATCCAAGGGAAATTTGAATTGTACTGTAGAGAGTTTCCTTCTCGGAGAACAGTATCCATGTGTTTTATGGACCAGAGCAGATTTAAACTTTACGGTCCTTCTACTTCCTCTCTCATTTATTTATTTACTTTTAATACAGATATCTGATGCTGCATATGGACAGGTTTAAAAGGAAGTCTGTTAGCTGGAGAGCTGCTGGTTTGTTAGTTATCTGCATTTCCATCCATCCATTATCCAACCTGCTATATCCTAACTAAATGGTCCCGGGGGTCCGCTGGAGCCAATCCCAGCCAACACAGGGCGCAAGGCAGGAACAAATCCCCGGGCAGGGCGCCAGCCCACCACAGGACACACACACACCAAGCACACACCAGGGACAATTTAGGATCGCCAATGCACCCAACCTGCATGTCTATGGACTGTGGAAGGAAACCCACGCAGACATGGGGAGAACATGCAGACTCCACACAGTGAGGACCCGGGAAGTGAACTCAGACGGGTCTCCTAACTACGAGGCAACAGCGCTACCCACTGTGCCACCCATTATGATATGCAACCATTTTAAATTTAAAAACAAACTGTGCTCACCCTCTCAGCATTTGTCTCTTTCCTCAAAAACCTTTCACCCCACCTGGGGGCGTGGTTTCCTCTCGAAAAGAGCAAATCACAGTAAGCTGTTTGTGCCACATGATTTTGTTTTGATTTAGTCAGTCAGTCAGGCATTATCCAACCCGTTATATGCTAACTACATAACTACAAGGTAATGGAGGTCTGCTGGAGCCAATCCCAGCCAGCACAGGGCACAAGGCAGGAACAAAGCCCAGGGCAGGGCACACACACACCAAGGACAATTTAGGATCGCCAATGCACCTAACTTGCATGTCTTTGGACTGTGCCTTTCTATCTATCTAGTCAGTCAGTCATTTTCTAACCCGCTATATCCTAACTACAGGGTAATGGGGGTCTGCTGGAGTCAATCCCAGCCAGCACAGGGCGCAAGGCAGGAAGAAATTCTGGGTGGGGCACCAGCCCACCGCAGGGCACACACACACACACACGAAGGACAATTTAGGATCGCCAATGCGCCTAAGCTGCATGTCTTTGGACTGCGGAAGGAAACCCACACAGACACGAGGAGAACATGCAAACTCCACGCAGGGAGGACCCAGGAAGCAAACCTCAGGTCTCCTTACTGTGAAGCAGCAGCCCTACTGCCCACTGCGCCACCGTGCCGCCCTCATCTGCATTTCATTATTAAGTAATGTCTGGTTAATTAAACAGGCAACAATAGAAATTTAAATGCAGCTGCCATAAACTAAAACAGGCAATTAAGGCTTTGAATTGGAACAGGCCAGATAACTAAAATCCCAAGAACTTTATTGCTTTAGTGGAAAATAAATGGGTTCTAATTAAGAAATTGTTTGAAGTGAAAACCTACAGCCACTGTGGACCTCTAGAACTGTAATGGAGGACCTCGGATCAACAGTGTAACTAAAATTCATCTTTGAAAAGCGCACAGGCGGCCTAAACAACAACAACAACATTTATTTGTAGAGCACATTTTCATATAAACAATGGAGCTCAAAGTGCTTTACATGATGAAGAAAGAGAAAAAATATAAAAAATAAAATAAGGGAACACTAATTAACACAGAATAAGAGTAAGGTCCGATAGCCAGGGAGGACAGAAAAAAAAAAAAAAAAAAAAACACTCCAGACGGCTGGAGAAAAAAAATAAAATCTGCAGGGGGTCCGAGGTCATGAGACCACCATGCCCCCTCTGGGCATTCTACCTCACATCCATATTACTAACCGAGAATGATAAACCGGATATGGACGCAGATACATGGCATGCCCATGGACGCAGGAGACATAGTGCGCAGGTGCTGACAGCGAGCGAAGTCTGATCCACCGAGAACGAAGGAGTCACAGCTCAATAATGAAGAAGCTCAACTGAGCGCAGACAATACGGAACCCTAACCGTCCACACTACACAGCATAGTCAAACCCCACATAGTACAGAAGGTGCGGGCGCCTACAACGCGCGTCTAACACACCGCAGGCAGACCCCCCCTGAGATGTTAGACGCCCCAGAGATACGGACTCCACAGCATAAGTGAATCACATTACAGTAATACGATAATAGGAGTGCTCACAGACAAAACACACACAACAGGCTTCGGCGTCCCGCCCCACAATCAAACCGGAGAGAGTACGGCATCCCCAAATGTCCACAAAACACAGCATAGTCAAGCCCGAGATAGTACGGAGGGCGCATGCGCCTACAACGACTACCACATGAAACACACACACACACACGGCACTGGAGGTATAATATTAGCTCAACTAACGTAAATAAGCGCCTACAACGCGTCATGGCTCAAAAACAAAGGAGCTCAACTAACGTAAATAAGAAATGAGGCAACGCGCCCATAGGTAACGACACAGCCACACAAAAAAGAGGATTCAGCCCCCCGCCCCAGAGTGAAACGGGAAAAAGTACGGAGTCCACAAAGGTCCACCATACACAGCAGAATAGTACGGAAGGCGCCTACAACGCGTAATAAGAATAAACGAACGCTCCGTTTTAAACGTACGACATCCTCACACATCCAAACTATACAGCAGAAGTGAATCACATTACAGTGATGCATTATTAACAGTACAACCACAGAAACCGCTCCGTATTAACAGTAAGTGCAATTATTCATATTACTAATGGTAAACAACGGAGAACTAATGGAGTCAAACTTTTTCAAGGACAACACACCATCTTTACTACAAATGTTGTTCATGAAGACATATTCCAATAAATCTTTGTAATGTGCCATGCTATGAGTTCTTTACTTCCTATGTGCGTCATCTAAACCTTTACACTCCGATCTCTCATATACATACGTCAATGTATTTCAGGATACCCAACGCCAGAGGTTGGCGAGCGAAGCGGAGCCCCCTAGTAAATAAATAAATAAAAGTTAAATAGCAAGTTTCATGATCAGTAAGGACGGAGTTCTAATTGGGGAAACTGGCTGGAATGAAAACCTGTAGCCACTGCGGCCCTCCAGGACTGGGTATTGAGGACCCCTGCCCTAAAGTGTCCAGTCATTGATTATTATTATGGGTTTGCAACAGGAAAACATGAAGGATCATTGTGGCCATTTTTCAAAAACAACAAAACATTCATCCTCCAAAAAAATTAAAATACAGGTTGTCTGTGCAAGGCGACAGCAGACAAGCCTCAGATGACCGCAGACCCCTTCATACTCACGTCCAAGGTGCCCGGGCCGCCCTCCAGCACGACACACACTGCTGGAATGTTTATTCCAACACCTGGAAGGAAAAAAAAGTAAATTGTGAGAGCCTTGGATGGAACTCCCCAGTGGTCCGCTGCAGCGGAGGTCTCAGCAGTATAACAGTCCTAGTGCGGCACTGGGCCACATTGGTGTATTTAAATCCTGCATTTCTTTAAAAAAAACATTTGTGAAAGGGACCACCTTAAATAATTTCCTACTCTGTGCAGCGACTCTGGGGTCAGCTCAGAGGGCTGATCAGCCCCAATCATGGGACCACATAGAAGAGTTAAGACTGACCAAAGGAAATGCAATGTATGAAGTGACCACGATGGTCCGAGTCCACTGCCCGAATTCTCCCAGTTAATCTTCCTGCCCTGCTGCTTAAAAGAAACTCCTTCCTCCACCCTAAATGTGCCGATGAGCAGAAGTCCAATAGTAAGCAAGGTGTAACTTACTCAAGCCCATGGTCTGGTTGGCAATAAATCTTTCCAGTTTGGCCCTCAGCTCAATCTCCACACCATAGACACCTTGGGTACCGTCATCAACCAGGATGAAATGCGAGTGATTGCAGTCCAGGCAGGACAGCCGGCCCTGCTTTGCTTCATTAATGGTATACTCAGCCGGCAAGTAGCTCTGAAAGATCAAACGCAAGGGCAGATTAGTGGCTATGGCACCCATTTCTGGAGCCACCTAAAAACCAAAACACAACCATGGCAAAATCAAATGAACTCCCTGAGGCCACCCATGCCCATCCGCTCAGGAACTTACCCCCGGACGTTTGATCAGACTGGCCTGGTCGTACACAATCCCCCAGGTAGCTATGCCAATGGCCACAATCCGCCCATCTTTGGTGGTACTGCTCATGGCAGAGTCTCGTACCGCCTCCCCAACATGTTTCATGACACCAGCATGTGTACCGCCTGTGATAATCCAGGCACCTGAAGGAAAAAAGGGCCATTTTTAAAAAAATAAATGAAGTCACAACTCAGTGGTAACCACTGGCCAAAGCTGGGCATTCCAGTTATAAAAATGGGCACCACACCAAAATGCACAAATGGAGTAACCACAGGAATGGCATGACAGTGAAAAGCTAGTGTCAGTAATGACTCCTGGGAAAAGGGAGGCACCCCTGCACAGGCTGGCATCACCCAAAGACTGGGCAAATAGGCAAATCCATTATAGAGGGGCAACCCCAGTAAGTAACACCTTGACAAATTGAACCAATTTGGATTAAACTCCAGCAAATCACCCAAGTAAAGAAAGGTGTTCCCACTATAGACTGGCATTATACCAGTATGAGAGATTCAATAATGTCAAGTTCACAAAGAGAGGCAATGCATTAAAACAGAGTCACTTGAGTACCCAAGTACCCATAATGCTTGGGCAATCAATGCCTGGGCAAACTGAGCCATTCTAGTTAAAGACTCAGATAACCACAGAAATCACATGTGGGTAGGGAGGAGTGATTCAGTTATAGACTGGCATCATGACAGCCCATTAATGGCAACAGCTAAAGAGGGAAACCTCTAGTAATGACACTGGGGCAAGCAAAGGCAATGCCAGCTCAGACTGGCAGCTCTGCTGTATTGAGCAAATAAGCAAATTTATTATGGAGTGGTAACCCCATCAATAAATCCAATCTCTTTAACACAGAGTTAAGTATTTAGCCCAATGAGGCCCGGTAATTAGTGGGACACTACCACCACAGAATGGCATTACCCCATAATACCAGTCTCACTTCAGTCCAGTAGCCTCTGCATTCCTAGCACTTCTACAAAAAATACACAAAGCACAGGCTCACCTGTTGACTGGGCCACCTTGATTAAGCCCCGGTGGAACATATTCCTTAGTTGTGGCTTCATAACAAAGTTCTTGGCGCCTCCAGTAACTGAGATCAGCAGGTTGGGCACATCGAGCTGCAGGAGGATGTGAGCAGTTTATACAGCTTCTCGGGGGAAGTGTCAGCAGATACTCGGACATACTGGGGAGAGATGACAAGAGCTGGTCACCAGTCAGTGTGACAGGAGGGCAAAACCGAGAGTGGTGACCAATAATAGAACGTCATTCAGGTTCGTGGATACTAATATCGCACTCTTGGTGGAAGATGGTTTGGGGGTTCAGCCTAGACATGCATACAAACTCCATAGAACATCACAAATGTCATGTTCAGTAGTCAATTAGCAAGCTGAGCAGACTTCACAAAATTGAGAAGTTAATGTGAGGGAGTAAGAGTTTCATTCTTTACATTCCCTCCAGGGGGTGCGCTCGGCGTCAACAATGACTACTTAATTAACAGTCACAATTAAACAAAAGTTTTAGAACAATACTAAAACACGCAATTTATAATAATACATTAACTGGCCAAATGAGGTGAAATGTACCTCCCTCATCTCAGAGCAACCTTAAAAATTTAGCCGAAATCTTTGCACAGGCCTTGTGTAGCATTCCTCACGGCCTCTTAAGTGGACCTCATTAATTGTGAATTTCCCCTTGGGATTAATTAAGTATCTATCTATCTAATACAAAGAGAGTTTTTCAAATTGTGAAGAGACTCTCAACTAATTTAAGTGCCGGATGAAGGAGTAATGTGAGGATGCAGAACAAGGAGGCGTATCTGACAGATGAATGGGCATCCTGAAGAAGGATTCAAACAATAGCTGAGGGGCCATGTTGTCTTGTGCAGCGCCTTCTGGATAGGAGGCACTCAGCGGAGACTTTAAGAACCTCCTGGATGGTAGCAGTGCTCAGTCCCAGAGAGAGATGCCAGATATTTAGGGCCCCACTCACCCTGGCATTGTTTTTCCCCAGGCTGGTAAAGGTCATGGTCCCAAAGGCATCAGTGGGCACTTCACGGGGTGTGCGTCTTCGGGTGCCAGTTATCACTGGGTGATCCTGCATAGTGGAAGGCCTCTGAACTGTGAGCACTCTTCAGGTAACCACACTTGCAGATTTCCATCCTAGAAGAAGAGGAAAACGGCAGATGGCAATCATCAATGAAACTTCAGCTTTATTATATAGAGCCCTTCCTTATGGACCACCATTTCAAGACACTGTATACACACACACACACACACACACACACACAGAGGACAAATGTATTTATAATTATAACATAGTTAGGTTAAATTACTTACTTTGGGTCAAATAATAAGTTAGGGGAAGGACTCTGCCTTAACCCCACCCAAATCCACTAGATCACTAGATACCTTGATATAATTTTCATCATGATATCAAGTATTTATCTTAGAATACGTTCACTTCATGATATTTAGAATGCCATGCGGTGATCGCTGCCTGCGCCTCCTCTCAGTGCAAGAGGAAGTCAGTTTAAGAAGCACAGACCAATTAACATGGCTCGGGGAACACTTAACACAAAGCATTTAATGTGCTACATACTGTAAATTTATGACGGAGTTTGAGAAAATCTTGTAAATTAAAAATTCATTTTAAAAGATGAAGTTTAGTTTACCACATTCTACTTTAATGACAAAATAAACTACGAGAATAAAGTGGAAATGTCGAGAATTTTGCCCGTATTTTTTTTTTTCACCGTGGCCCTAATACGCTTCTGTAGGAGTTTTTTTTCAGTATTGTAATAAGAGAATGAGAAAGACCGTACTCGCATATGAAAACGCTTTTCTTCCACAATCAATCAATCAATTCACATTGGCGACCGGTCTCAACACCAACATGGAGGTGCGGAGCAACAAGCAGGCAGGCGTCACCTCTGACCTCACGCGAGGGCGGGAAGACTTGGAACTGGCGCCGGTGGGAGTGGAGTCACTGTTCCTGTAGGGGGCGGTAGCTCACTAGTTGGAATAAGTTCTTTTGTCATTGCAGCGTTTTAAGTAACCGAAGACTATATATATACTAGCCATGTGCGTCCAACTACGTTGCGCGTGTTTAAGTTGTCTGTGAAGGGCTCCCTGTTTAAAACGCGGCTCCCAGTCATGAACTGGGCCCTTTGTTGCACAGCATTATGATTTTTTATAAGGGAAACAAAATTACAAAACAAAACCCTTGGACATTGATTCGATAGGAACGGCCTACTCGGAATCACTGTCCGAATAGTAATTATGTGGTGGTGTAGGAGCATTTCTGCTTCTCTCTGTTCACAGTCCGTCTCGTTTTCACGACGCTGTCGTTTCCTCTCACGATCTCTTCTCAACCTTTCTCCAATCTTGCAGGTTGCTTTGTGGCAATCCAAAGAGTAAGGAAGAACCAATGCTTTTTTCTTGAACTCCAAACACAGACTGATGGAAAAATCACAGAAGTGTGTCCGACTTATATGTTCTATTTAATAAGGACGCGCACAAAAAGGCGAGCTTCAAAACGGCAACCTCAATTGAGAGCGGCGAATAAACGCGTTCGTAGATAATTTAGTTCAAATGGCTCTGGAATATGTGAAGAGCAACAAAGGTGCAGATCTACTCGTAGTCGAAGACTACACATTCAGAAAAGAGAAAACTATCAATGGGAAACACATCTGGAAATGCACGGAATATAGGATTGGAAAATGTTTGTCTCGCTTAGACGTTCATGCATTAATTAAGTGGATGTTTTGATATCTTTGCTCTCGCCTTTTTATACGTTCAATCATTGCCTTTGGGTAATACATTTACTGTAATAATTTTGTTGCGTTTCCCTTTATTTGATGTGTCCAATTGAGGTCGCCCTTTGAAGCTCGCCTTTTTGTGCGCGCCTTATTGAAGGATACCGTGTCGGTTGAACATGAATTCGCGGACAAAGATCAAGATCCAAATGAAGATTACATATAAAGATTAGTTAAAGCACAACAATTTGTTTAGTTTGAATGTCTGTGTTTTGAGGTGTGACTGGAGTACTACAGTCTTCAGTACTATCAGCCTGGAGGAGATTTTTAATGCAATGCCTATGTGTTAGCTGTCTCTCTACTGCCATCTAGTGCTTCTTCTAATTCATTCGCGGACAAACAAAAATCAAGATCCAAATGAAGATTAAATATAGAGATGATATTAAAAGGTGATATCCCTCCCATAGTGATACGGTGGTAACAATCACATAAGAGAAAATAGCTTTCTTTACTGATGATTTACGCGGCATTACAGATGGGAAGCCATAGCAAGACAAGTACCAAGGTGGGATCTTGATCTATACAGTCTGCCATTTTTCGTTGCTGCGCTGGAAGGATTCTCAGGACCAGATGACATTATCACCCAGCCATCCATTGGCTTCAAAGTGTTTGGCTGCTGTCCAAGTCTTTTATATTGTCTTCTCCCACGTGTAGGCCCTTACTTGCAGTAGGTTCCAAACAAGGGAAGGAGAGGATTCCATTTCATCTCTAACATACAGAACTAGTACAATGTCTATTTTCGTAGTTGTAATTTTCTCTCTGCAAATGCTTGCCTAGCAGTTCTAAATGCTGGGAGCCCCTATGTGCTAACTTTGGACTGCCCTGTACATGCGAGAGGATTTCTAAAATAAATTTTGTACAGAGCGCAGCGACATTAAACTTATATTCTTATTACAGTCGCCCAGCTGCGTAGTGATGGACGACTGGCGAACGCTTCACTGAAAGAGCCATTCAAAAGCGCGAATCTTATGTATCCGTTTGCGATCACGAATTAATCGATTCACTGGAGCTGAACGGGATGAAGCAGTGGTGCGGGCAGGTGTGGAATGCCGCAGCTTAGCCTTGGAGACTAGAGTTTAGTCGCTGTGTAATCAGTGGTCCTTGAGATGGATCTGTGTAATCAGATGGTCCTTGTCTGAACTTATCATGACTTACAAACCAGAGTGCACATTAAGATCTCAAGATGCCGGTCTGCTTATGGTTCCAAGGATTAATAAAATAAACAATGGGAGGTCGAGCTTTTAGTTACAGGGCCCCTAAACTGTGGGGTGGTCTGCCTGCGACTATAAGAGATGCCCCTTCGGTCTCAGCTTTTAAATCCCGGCTGAAGACTCAATACTTCAGTTTAGCACACCCTGACTAGAGCTGCTGATTAACTGTACAGACTGCATCCTTGTTGTTAGTCATTAGCACTAAAACAGAAGTAACATGATAGTTAGAATTGGATACTGACCCTCACCTGTTCTGTTTGTCTTCTCGGTACTCAAATGTGGCACTTGGTGCCACGGCCCACCTGCCAAGTTGTTCTGCCTGCCTAAGGTAAAGTCATCCCTGATGGAGGATCACAGGAATCGTGGGAAAGAGGGGTCCTCTCATCAGATTGGCTGGCCCAACACTGTTTCAGCCATGGAATGGCCAAATGGGGGAGGCAGCTTGGTGGCTGAGGTCTCCAGGAGTCTAAAAATTATCTAAATCTTATTATGTGATATCATCTACTGTAAATTCTGCTCTGTACTTCTAAAAAATTTTTTATTTTTTAATGAGGATTTGTTCTGCTCTGTGTATTGTATTGTATTGACCCCCTTTTTCTTTTGACACCCACTGCATGCCCAATCTACCTGGAAAGGAGGCTCTCTTTGAACTGCCTCTCCCGAGGTTTCTTCCATTTTTCCCTACTAGGTTTTTTTGGGAGTTTTTCCTCGTCTTCTTAGAGAGTCGAGGCTGGGGGGCTGTCAAGAGGCAGGGCCTGTTTAAAGCCCATTGCGGCACTTCCTGTGTGATTTTGGGCGATACAAAAATAAACTGTATTGTATTGTATTGTATGGCCACTTTCACCCCGCTATTTATTGATGGACTGGGTTCCCTCACCTATTAGGCCGATGAGCGCTGCTCGCGTACGGCACAGGCGGAGGACCCGCAGCTCAATATATTGATACAGGTCCGGTTTAATGCATCGCTTAAAGAACATGGATTTTTTTTTTTTTTTTTTTTTTTTTTTTTTTTTTTAAACGTCATCTTTACTGCTCCACTAACTCCTCTCCTACCCGGAAGACGTAAAACCATTGCACTAAACCCGTCCTTCCTAGTTCTGCCATAGACATGCCCAGCATCAAATGAATTAAAAAAAAAAAAAAATAAAAATAGTTGGTTCTCCTTTTTCAACATCTGCAGTTCAAACCCTACACTGGTGCATCATCTGTCTGGAGTCAGCATGCGCTCCCTGTGTTCTTATGGGATTTTCTCCTGGCAGGCTGCTATTCTTCCCATTCCCCAAAAGGTGAGTGTTTGAGTCTTAAGGAGCAAATAAATTAAATGAAGATAATTAGTAGCAAAAACTAGTCACTAATTAAAGAAAAATAGTTAGATTGAAAACCTGTACCCACTGCGGCTCTCCAGAATCTGAGCTGACCACCCCGATATACAACCTCATTTCCAAAAAAGTTGGGACGTTGTGTAAAAACAGAATGCAATGACTTGCAGATCTCATAAGCCCACGTTTTTATCCACAATAGAACATAGAAAGCATATCAAAATGTGTAAACTGAGAAAATGTACCATTTTAAGAATAAAGTCATTTTGAATTTGTTTGGCAGCAACACATCTCAAAGAGAGTTGGGACAGGGCCGTGTTTATGTTTACCACCGTGTAGCATCCTCACCTTTTTTAAGACCAGTCTGTAAATGTCTGGGAACCAAGGAGACCACTTGCTGGACTTTTGGGAGAGGACTGTTGAGCAGCTAGAATCCAATATCAGAAAAGAATGGGACGTCTGTCATCTTTTTCATTAAATGTTTTTAACTTGTGAAAGGCCTGACTGCAGGCTGGCCAGGTCAGCACTTGGACTCTTCTGCTATGAAGCCACGCTGTTGTAAGAGATACAGTATGCAGTTTAGCTTTATTTTGTTTAAATATGTATGGCCTTCCCTGAAAAAGACATTGTGTACCTTTCAGCACTAATGGGGCCTTTCAGGATGTGCCAGCTGCCAGTTCCATAGGCACTAAAGCACCCCCATACCACCACAGATGCAGGTTTTTCAACTGATCGTTAACAACAAGCTGGATGGTCCCTCTCCTCTATAGTCCAGAGGACACAACGTCCACATTTCCCAAAAAGAATTTCAAATTTCGGTTTGTCGGAGCACAGAACAGTTTTCCACTTGACCTCAGTCCATTTTAAATGAGCTCTGGCCCAGAGGAGATGGTGGCGATTCTGGATCAAGTTCACATATGGCTTCTTCTTTGCATGATAGAGCTGTAACCTGCATTTGTGGACGGCACAGTGGACTGTGTTCACAGACACTGATTTCTGGAAGCGTTCCCGAGCCCGTGCAGTGCTCTCCACGGCAGAATCGGGTTCGTTTTTAAATGCAGTGCCCCCCGAGGGCCTGAAGATCATGGGCATCCAATACTGATTTTCGGCCTTGTCCCTTGTGCACAGAGATTTCTCCAGATTCTGGAAATCTTTGGACGATATTATATACAGTAGATAGATATTCAAAGTTTTCACAATTTTACACTGAGGAACATTATTCTGAAATTTTTCCACAATTTGCAGACGCCGTTTTTGCCGATTGGTGATCCTCTGCCCAGCTTTACTTCTGGGAGACTCTGCCTCTCTGAGATGCTCTTTTTAAACCCAGATGTGTTACCAACCTGTTGCCAGTTCACCTAATTAGTTTTACAAAATGTTCCTCCAGTTGTTTCGTTTTAACACCATTTACTTCTCCAGCCTTTTGTTGCCCCTATCCCAACTTTTCTGAGACATGTTGCTGCCATCAAATTCAAAAAATGAACTCCTAGTTCTCATGAAATAATAAAATGTCTCACTTTCAACATCCAATATGTTTTCTGTGTTCTATTGTGAATAAAATATGGGTTTATGAAATTTGCAAATCGTTCCATTCAGTTTTTATTTACATTTTATACAGTGTTCCAATGTTTTTGGAATTGGGGTTGTAGATAGCAGATGGGCTCACAAGAAGTGCAGGCCACCAGACCCCTCGCCTGTCTGTCACATGGAGAGGCAGACCAGTAAATCAGAGAGAAGAATAAAAAAATGACAACCTGCATATGGCAGATGGCACCTCATCTCACTTTAGTTGGCAGTCCACATAGTGAACAGCAAGCACCCGTACGAATGTGCCAGAGACTGCCTGCAGGGGGCACTGCTTCTCTGTCTGCCAGTATCTTCTATATAATACGCCAGCACGGCTGGCTGTCTGTCCAGGATTTTAAATCACCTGTCGTCACAAATCGTTTGAACTGTTGACCTGAAATTTGGTACTCATACTATGTGACGTCTACTATCCGCTTTCAGGGAGTAATAAATAATAATTATTATTAATTTTTTTTTTTTTTTTTATTGTAGAATCAACTCTCGGCAGCAGCCAGCAGGGCGCCATTCTCATTCCCTACCACCTTCGCCATCACTTCCCCTACCTCTTCATATTTTAAATCATTCTTGAGGCAGATTGAAGACTTGAGCGCCATCTTAAGTGAAAAATTAAGAAAAACGTACTAAGTAATTGCAACACAAACATCGACTTCATCAGTTTTAACGTGAAAAGATGGCGACGAAAGAAGAGAAGAAGCAGGCTGCTAGGGTGGAGAAAAGAAAAGCCGCTCAGGAAATGCATCAACCTCTGAACAAATGAATGATAAATGTACAGAGAAAGAGGAGGAAAACTAGGAGTCAAGTGGATTCACTGCATGTTATCATGCAGTGTGCCAATACTGGTTTGATAGAACACCTCCCATTGAGCTTACTGGTACATGAAAGTTAAAGGGACAGGCACCATAGACATTGGCCATATTCCAGATGCGTCCTTTAAGTTGAAAATTTCATTTATGTGTTGTGTAGACCAAAGCAATCTGCAGCAGGGGGTTTAGTCTCTCCTGTGTCTCATCATCCTCTCCACACAACTCTCTTAAATGTCCTCCTTGAAACTCAAACACCCACCAGGCTCCCCTGAATCCAAACAGAATTTCCTGAAATGCTTTGTGTCTAAAACTCAGCCAAACATTCTGCACTTTGTGCCTTTTATTATGAAAAGCGCTAAATAAAGATGTACTGCCTCGGGCTCCACTGCTGCGGTCAATAAAGTGAGGATGCGATCTGTGAATTGGGTTTCTGCCGTAAATCTGTTTAGCTATTGCTACTACAAAGCTCTTTGAGCTCATTTTAATCAAGTCAAGTTGGGGAGCCTGCACTGGTACAATACGTTGCCACCACAGGTAGGTAGAGGAGCCAAAGATTGTATTCAAGTAAGAGTAGCATTACTTCAAAATAATATGACAAGTAGAAGTAAAAAGTAGTCATCCAAAAAATTACTCAAGAGTAAAAAAAGTATTTGGTGAAAGACTACTCAAGTATTGAGTGACTGTTTGATCATAATAAATCATTTTTTATAAATGCTGTAATAAGACAGACAAAAATATAAAATAATTTGCAAATTCTGATGTTTCCAAATAATAAAATAAATGAGTAAAAATAAATCACATCTTTACAAAATAAAGATGCACAAATAACACAAAGTTCCAAATCTGTGTTTTTCACAACTAAGCTTTTGAAGCCGATACCTACAGTAGGTAACGTGTATGTCTGAACAGTGCAAACTACTTACAGTGACGAGATCTACTGTACACTGACAGTACAATACTGCATATTCACTTGCCCTCCAAATAGCACAGCTGATACAAAATAACATTAGAACAAGGCAGCGTGTGCACATACAGTACAAGAAGTCTCACTTTACCTGGCCAGTCGTGGATAGCCGACACAATCCGAGCGCAGCAGGCCTGCCGTGCATCAGAGACCTGAGTTCAATTCCCCGCTGGGGAGAAAGTGTTATTTTTTGTTTTCCTTTTTAACCTCAAATGGACATAAAATTTATAAATTGGTATGCACTGTCAGTTAATGAGATTGTTATATTTTCATGTGGGATGCTCCTTTTAAAATATTTTTTTTCTTTACAATTGAGACTGCAATTAACATGAACAAGTGTCCTTATAACTGTTATTTTTAAGATCCATAAGACACAGACAGACAGAGCACTGCGTAACAGAGAGACAGAGAAGTCACTAGATATATAAATAAACAGGCAAGGCACTGTATAATAGATATATATATATATATATATATATATATAAAAACAGCAAAGGGGATAGATATACAGATAGATAGGAAGGAAAGGCACTATATGATAGGCAGACGGGAAAGCTGCTATATAATAATAAAATTACTGTTATTACTATATAGATAGACAGAGAGTTCACTGTATAAAAGACAGGCAGAGAAAGCACTACTAAATAAAAAAATGGTACAGTACAGCCTTTTTATTAATCAACAGATACTTTAGGAAGGCAAGCAGACAGTGAGAGTACATGTAGATGTGAAAAGCACTAGATAGGCAGATAGATATGGAAGGCACCATATAACAGATACAAAACTGTCAGGAAAAAAAACAGTATACAAGTAAATAATATACAGGCAGAGAAACCACTAGATAGGTAGATAAATAGGCAGATAAGACAGACATTATATAAGACAGATAGGAAAGGCACTATATACTAGGCAGAAAGGGAAACCAAAAAGTAATAATACTAATACTACTACATACAGTAGACAGGGAATTCACCATCTAACAGGCAGACAGCAAAGGCACTATATAAGAAAACAGAGAGAACGCACTACACAGATCTCAGCATTAGCAGTATATTAGGTTTATTTATATTATACTAGGGGGCTCCGCCCCCTGCTCACTTCGCTCGCCAACCCCTGGCGTTGGGTAACCCGAAATACATTGATGCATGTATGAGATAGATTGGAGTGTAAAGGTGTAGATGACGCACATAGGAAGTAAAGAACCCATAGCATGGTACATTATAAAGAAATATTCCAATAAATCTTTGTAAACAACATTTGTAGTAAAGATGGTGTGTTGTCCTTGAATGAGTTTTCCTTGGTATGGAGTATCTATAACTTTAATGTCAGATGAACGCCGAACTCTTGAGAAGGCAACATAAAGTTGTCCATGTCCAAATACAGGCTCAGATAGGTATATGCCAACTCTGTCCATGGTCTGTCCTTGGGATTTGTTGATTGTCATGGCAAATGCAGGTTTAATGGGAAATTGGCGTCGTTTAAGTGTAAAAGGTATTACAGACGCGCGTTGTAGGCGCCTGCGTTCATTGATTTTATCCAGGCGGGCTCGTTTTTGTATCTCCGTCAGTCGAGCACTGTCGTTTTGAACCCGTGCCTGCTTTGCGACGCGCATTGTAGGCGTCTACGTTCATTGTATCTGTCCATGCGGGCTCGTGTTTGTAGCTCCGTTAGTGGAGCTGTATAGTTTTGGAGCCGTGATCGTGACTCCATTAGTTCTCCATTGTTTACCGTTAGTAATATGAATAATTGCACTTACTGTTAATACGGGGCATTTTTTGTGCTTGTACTGTTAATAATGCATCACTGTAATGTGATTCACTTAGGCTGTATAGTTTGGATGTGTGAGGATGTCGTACGTTCAATACGGAGCGTTTGTTTATTCTTATTACGTGTTGTATGCGTACTATTATGCTGTGTATGGTGGACCTTTGTGGACTCCGTACTTTTTCCCGTTTCACTCTGGGGCGGGGGGCTGAATCCTCTTTTTTGTGTGGCTGTGTCATTACCTATGGGCGCGTTGCCTCATTTCTTATTTACGTTAGTTGAGCTAATATTATACCTCTGGTGCCGTGTGTGTGTTTCATGTGGTAATCATTGTAGGCGCATGCGCCCTCTGTACGATCTCGGGTTTGACTATGCTGTGTTTTGTGGACGTTTGGGGACGCCGTACTCTCTCCGGTTTGATTGTGGGGCAGGACGCCGAAGCCTGTTGTGTTTGTTTTATCTGTGAGTACTCATATTATCGTATTACTGTAATGTGATTCACATATGCTGTGGAGTCCGTATCTCTGGGGCTTCTGTACCATCTTGGGGGTCTGCCTGCGGTGTGTTAGACGCACGTTGTAGGCGCCCGCACCTTCCGTACTGTGTCGGGTTTGACTATGGTGTGTAGTGTGGACGGTTAGAGTTCCGTATTGTCTGTGCTCGTTGCTTTATTTCGTATTTCCATTAGTTGAGCTCTTTTGGTTTTGGTGGTGTATCAGAATTCGCTTGCGGTGGTGAGCTATGGTTCAGAAACGCGTTGTAGGCACCTGCGCTTTCCGTACTCTCTCGGGTTTGATTATGCTGTGTGTTGTGGACCTTTGTGGACTCCGTAGTATTTCCCGTTTCACTCTGGGGCACTGAATCCTCTTTATTGTGTGGCTGTGTGCCTCATTTCTTATTTACGTTAGTTGAGCTCCTTCATTATTGAGGTGTGACTCCTTCATTCTCAGTGGATCAGACTTAGTGCGCAGGCGCCGACCGCGAGCGATGTCTCCTGCGTCCATATCCGGTTTATTCTTGGTTAGTAATATGGATAATCATACCTACATACACACACACAGCATGTATCAGATTTATGTCAATAAAATAAATGAAAAATGATTCAGTCTGTTTATTATTCAACACACGCTGCATGAAAGCAAGAAGTCCGTTAGAGTACATATAGATCTGAAAGGCACTAGATAGATAAATAGGAAAGTCACTGTAGAATAGATGCTCTTGGGATGCCCTTTTTAAAAACATTAAAAGTTGAGACTGCAATTAACATGAACAAGTGTCCTTATAACTTCTTATTTTTAAGTTCTGTAAGACATACACTGTCTGACAGATCATTGAATAATGCACAGACAGAGAAGTTACTAAAGATATAGATAGATGTGAAAGGCACTATATGACAGGTGCTGCAGAAAGGCAAGCAGGCAGTGAGCGTACATTCACATGTGAAAGGCACTAGATAAACGGATAGATAGGGAAGACACTAGACAGATACATAACAGTATTAGTTATATAGTAGTTTTGTTTTATATATAATGTATATGTATTTTACAACACAGAATTATGTCAAAAATAAATACATTAAATCATTTATCAATTGACACACGCTGCACGCAGGCAAGATAGATTGTATACAACAGGCAAAAATAGCGACCACTTGATAACAGTATTAGCTGTAATCAATGAAAGCACGAATTAACAGAAATAACCGCGATTGACATTTTAAACTTAACGATTTACTTAAGATAAACGCCCCAGCACGTCTATGAAGGCAGACGCTCACTGCAGGCAGAGCGTCGAAAAGTGCAGAATAGCGCCCCCTAGAAACCGAAGTGGCAGAAAATAGAGCGCATTGGCAGTGGTTTAGCACTACCATAGAGAATGAATGGGAGACGGTTTAGGGAGTTTTAGCTAAAGAATACGTGGCTGCCGTTTCTGGGCCGTGCATGTTTGGAATACAGCGTATATAATGGAAAAAAAAAGTAACAATTTGAGTGTTACCCAATGTAGCGGAGTAAGAGTAGCATTTCTTCCTCACAAATGTACTCAAGTAAAAGGTATGGTGCAGTAAAACTACTTTAATTTTTTTTAAAAAGTTACTCAAGTAAAATGTAACTCGTCACTACCCACCTCCGGTTGCCACACCCACCATAGCTCCGGATTCCGGTTGGCAACCCCCCACCCCAGACAGACCAGTCCCACCCTCCGGAAATGACCCCCTATCTGCCGCAGCCGGGTGTGATGTGGGCGACCCCTTGGACTGGTCCAGCCACTCGGGTCCCCAACAATGAGGACCTTGCAAGCTGGAACAAACTCGGGGAAACGCGCCAGATGGCCGTAGTGCCGTAACTGACCCTCCCTCACCGTGCAGGTCAGGTGCCTCATTCGGGACTCCATGAGTAACACAAAGTCAAACCAGCGGTACCCAAGGACTTTCCAGAGAGACGCACATGAAGGAGTCGAGTCTTAGTCTCAGGTCACTGGAGAGTGTCCATGTCTCACAAACCATATAGCAAGACCACTTTTATGTATGATAGAAATAAATACTGTTGTTATTGTGTGTTGCAGCTGGACATTTGTGGAGTTTGTCACTTGTTAACGAGACTTTGGCCCAAGCACAGGGGTCTGCCCACAACCCCACCCCTGTCCCAAAGTCAAACTTTAGAATCTCACAGTCACGAGCCCCTTTAACTCACTAGCAGCCTCCCCACCCCGCAGCACAGCCATGCTGCATCAGAGCGGGACAGTCTGCACAGGACAGCGAGTGCCCCTCCCCAGGCCATTACATACCCTTGAGGGACCCCCTCCTGCGGTTTCTCCACATAGTAGATGCACTGCTTCTTGCGGATGTTCTCCACGATGAAGTCATTGCCGTATTTCTGAAAGAAAGAAGTCAGATGGATGTGATTTGAAAAGGCGGTGTGCACCAGCCGGCTCTTCACAATTGTCTTCTCCATGGAGAGCTGGTCCCCTCCCCTGCCCTCCGTTCCTGTGCTCTGCTCTGCTCGCGCTGCAAGATGAATCCCCTCACAGCCACTGCAGGATGACGACAGCAGCGAGCAGACAGAATGGACAGGGAGTTGGCCTTAAGTGCTGTGCATCCCGCTTCTCTGTCCGTCAATGCCAGAATCCCATTAGTCAATCGCCCAGGCTTTCTAGTGTCCTGGATTAGATGATAAGCCCACCTCCCTGCCCCAACTCCCAATCATGGAATATAATAAATGGTTTGACATGACAGAATATTAATGAAGGCACTCCGAGCTCAGCCTGCAACTCCCAATTCAGATCACTAATGCAGTGTAACAGGACCCCCCAGCAGAGACACATTAGGCGATTTAATACTCCCACTTACCTGAACAGTGAATCTGTATCCCAATTCAGCCCCCCCACACCCCCCACCTTTTGTCCACCCAAATACAATTCATTAATAGCCATCTGAATTTCATCTTAAGCTCCGAATTCAAATCAGGAGACAGGACCCCCAGCCGATACTCATAAGGTCACTTACATGAACCACCCGGTTACACAGGTCACCCTGCCAGTCCCTCTCCAGCGGAGATATCACATCAGCTACATGAGCCCCTTAAAAAGGAGGCCAGTCTGCCTCTGTCCCATCCGCACATGCTCACTTACACTGTTCCTAGACCCCCCTACGAGAAACAGGCAAAACACTCTTACCTAGAAAGTAAATCAGCACCCCAACCTCAGAGCAACCCTCCGCTACCCCTTCTAGTATCACGAGCTGTAATGTTACTGATGGCAATTGGAATTTCATCTGGATAGATAGATGATATATATAGTGCCTTTCACATCTATCTATCTATCAATCATATAGTGCCTTTCAAATCTATCATATAGTGCCTTTCATATCAATATATCATATTGTGCCTTTCACATCTGTCTATCTATTATATAGTGCCTTTCACATCAATCATATAGTGCCTTTCACATCTATCTATCATATAGTACCTTTCACATCTATCTATCTATTAATAATATAGTGCCTTTCACATCTATCATATAGTGCCTTTCATATCTATCAATCATATAGTGCCCATCACATCTATCAATCAATCATATAGTGCCTATCACATCATATTGTGCCTCTCACATCTATCTATTATATAGTGCCTTTCACATCTATCAATCATATAGTACAATTCATATCTATATATCTATCAAATATTGCCTTTCACATCTATATATCTATCATATAGTGCCTTTCACATCTATCAATCATATAGTGCCTTTCACATCTATATATCTATCATATAGTGCCTTTCACATCTATCATATAGTACCTTTCATTTCTATCTATTAATCAATCATATAGTGCCTTTCATTTCTATCTATCAATCAATCATATAGTGCCTTTCACATCTATCTATACATCTGTCATATAGTGCCTTTCACATCTATCATATAGTGCCTTTCATATCTATATATCTATCATATAGTGCCTATCACATCTATATATCAATCATATAGTGCCTATCACATCTATGTATCAATCATATAGTGCCTATCATATTGTGCCTCTCACATCTATCTATTAATTATATAGTGCCTTTCATATCTATCTATCTATCATATAGTGCCTATCACATCATATTGTGCCTCTCACATCTATCTATTAATTATATAGTGCCTTTCACATCTATCAATCATATAGTGTCTCTCACATCTATTTATTATATAGTGCCTTTCACATTTATATATCTATCATATAGTGCCTTTCACATCTATCAATCATATAGTGCCTTTCATATCTATATACTGTATCATATAGTGCCTTTCACATCTATCATAGTGCCTCTCACATCATATTGTGCCTCTCACATCATATAGTGCCTTTCACATCTATCAATCATATAGTGCCTTTCATATCTATCTATTAATTATATAGTGCCTTTCACATCATATAGTGCCTTTCATATCTATATATCTATCATATAGTGCCTTTCACATCTATCTATCATATAGTGCCTTTCATATCTATATATCAATCATATTGTGCCTTTCACATCTATCTATAAATAAAATCTATATAAATAAAATGTATTATTTTTATTATTATTAATCATTGTGCCTTTCATATCTATCTGCTATATAGTGCCTTTCATATCTATGTATCTATCTATCTCTATCTGCAAGATATAAAGTGCCTTTCACATCTCTATCTATCTATCAATCATATTGTGCCTTTCACATCTATCATATAGTGCCTTTCATATCTATCTATCTAGCTAGCAGATAGAGATAGATACATAGATATGAAAGACACTATATAGCAGATAGACATAGATATTAAAGTCAGCAGTACAGACACACAGTAGGTCACATGACACACACACCCCCCCTTACTTTGACAGACAGGGGGTCTCTCCCGCAGCAGTCACCTCACCACTATACAACATGCCATGATAAAACTCCATTGAAATCCAATCAATAACTGAGTGTCTTCTTAGGGGGGGGGGGGGGGGGGGGGTCGGGTGGTCAAACCTTGCAGGAGACACCCCAACAACACAGACATATTAGTTAGTTAGCCACATTTATGTGGCAGTTTTCTGGCCTCTTAACATGGACAGTTGGGGAGCCACTTCAACTGACACCAGTGTGCAGCGTCTACCTGGACCTTTACACGAGTCCCACTTGCAGTAGAGGAGTCTCCTACACCCCTCACTGTTCAGACCCCCAGTTCTAACATATTGTCAATAATGAGCCCCCAGTTCTAGCAGATTATTCTCCTAAACGTACACCAAAACACCATAAACAGAATGCCACTCACCTGAGCCCCTCCACTTACACAGGCAGGAGGTCGCCACCCAGAACTCCCCCCAGTGTACAGTGAGTATCTTTAAGCAGACACATTGGGTTTATCCCCAGCTTAAAAAAAAACTCACTGTAACCCTCAACAGAAATACCTTATAGTCATTTGACACCCCCATTGACCTGGACAGTAAATCTGTAGACCACCGCCCACCCCCCACTATAACACGCAATATTACTGAAGTACATTTGAATTTGGCTCCAAACTGAAGCCAGTAATACATTGCAACAGGACGCCCAGCTCATAGACATGAGGTTATACATTCAACCCCCCTAATTTAATACAGTAGTTCATTTTCCCCAACACCTCTTTACAGGTGCTTCCTCAGAAAAGAAAAAAGAAAATTTTCCCCACCTTACTTACAAGTAAAATGTGGTCCATCCCATTAGGAACACATATCATCTCCTACACAAGACCCCAGGTACAGTAAGTAGGAGGCCAGTCTCCTAAATCAGCCCAACTCTACCCCCATATTGGGCAACTCCCATTTGGACAGCAAGTCAAAGGTACAGGGACTGAATAGACCACGTGACACCATTGCCCCTTACTTTGACAGTAGTTGTGCCCCCTCTAGCAAACATATTGCTAGACTATTAAATATCAAATGGCCGAGGTCCAGCTTACTTGTCTGAAGTTATCATGACTTAAACCTGAGCGCACATTAAGATCTCAAGATGCCGGTCTGCTTAGGATTCCAAGGATTAATAAAATAACTGGGGGAGGTTGAGCTTTCAGTTACAGGACCCCCTAAACTGTGGAGTGGTCTGCCTGCTATTATAAGAGATGCCCCTTCAGTCTTGGGTTTTAAATCCCGGCTGAAGACTCACGACTTCAGTTTAGCACACCCTGACTAGAGCTGCTGATTAACTGTACAGACTGCATCTCTGTTGTTAGTCATCATCACTAAAACAGAAGTAACATGATAGTTAGAATTGGATACTAACCCTCACCTATTCTGTTTCTCTTCTTCGTACTCAAATGTGCCACTTGGTGCCCACAGCCCACCTGCCAACTTGCTTTGCCTGCCTAAAGGTAAAGTCATCTCTGATGGAGGATCACAGGAATCATGGGGTAGAGGGGTCCCGTCATCGGATTGACCGTCTCGGCTGTGGAATGGCCAAATGGGGGAGGCAGCTTGATGGCTGAGGTTTCCAGGACTCTGAACAAATCCAAATCATTATGGGATATCATCTACTGTTAAAAATGTATAAGTACGGAGCAGAATTTTATACTGTATTGAGGATTTGTTCCGTTCTGTGTATTGTATTGTATTGACCCCCTTTTTTTTGACACCCACTGCCCACCCAACATACCTGGAAAGGGGTCTCTCTCTGAACTGCCTTTCCCGAGGTTTCTTCCATTTTTTCCCCTACAAGGGTCTTTTCTTGTCTTCTTAGAGTTAAGGCTGGGGGGCTGTCAAGAGGCAGGGCCCGTTAAAGCCCATTGTGGCACTTCATGTGCGATTTTGGGCTACACAAAAATAAATTGTATTGTATTGTATATTGGGTCACTCCCACAGCACCCCACCCCTTTACATATGTGAACAGCAGGTCAGTCCCCAAACCAACCCACAAACCTGCTTTATACTGGGCGCGCACACACACACACACACACACACACACTCACGTCAGTTTAGCATCGTCAGTCCACCTAAACTGCATGTCTTTGAGAGGAAGCCGGGAACATCCAGAAGAAACCCACACAGACACAGGGAGAACAGGCACACTCTGGGCACGGGAACCCTGGCCTCCTTGTTGCAAGGTAGCAGCACCACCATTACTATTACGCCACCATGTGGTCCTGTAGCATTTGCTACTGAAACAGCCCGGAAAACCATCTTCAAGTCAGTAACCAAATGTGGCAGGTCCCGTCCCCACCACAGGCATCACCACATCACCAATATATTTTGACAAGAAAGGGCCATTCAGCTCAAAAAAAGCCCCAAATCTCATTCCTCCAAAATAACATTAAGTTAAGATTTGAAGGTCCCTAAAGTCCTGGGATCTCATTTATAAAACTTTTCATGGATTCAAGCGTGAAAATGTGCATACAGCCAAAAACAGTAAAATGTGATTTATAAAACCTGCCATATGAACATTTCGATGTGATTTACTGTTTATAATTCACAATCACCTTGTAAATGTGCGCTGCTCAAATGCCACCCTGAAGCATCCACATACAGTTCATCCAGAAAGTATTCCCAGCACTTCATCACTTTTTCCACATTTTGTTATGTTACAGCCTTATTCCAAAATGGATTAAATTCATTTTTTTCCTCAGAATTCTACACACAACACCCCATAATGACAACGTGAAAAAAGTTTGAGATTTTTGCAAATTTATTAAAAATAAAAAAACTGAGAAAGCACATGTCCATAAGTATTCACAGCCTTTGCCATGAAGCTCCAAATTGAGCTCAGGTGCATCCTGTTTCCCCTGATCATCCTTGAGATGTTTCTGCAGCTTCATTGGAGTCCACCTGTGGTAAATTCAGTTGACTGGACATGATTTGGAAAGGCACACACCTGTCTATAGAAGTTCCCACAGTTGACAGTTCATGTCAGAGCACAAACCAAGCATGAAGTCAAAGGAATTGTCTGTAGACCTCAGAGACAGGATTGTCTCGAGGCACAAATCTGGGGAAGGTTACAGAAATATTTCTGCTGCTTTGAAGGTCCCAATGAGCACAGTGGCCTCCATCATCCGTAAGTGGAAGAAGTTCGAAACCGCCAGGACTCTTCCTAGAGCTGGCCGGCCATCTAAACTGAGCGATCGGGGGAGAAGGGCCTTAGTCAGGGAGGTGACCAAGAACCCGATGGTCACTCTGTCAGAGCTCCAGGGTCCTCTGTGGAGAGAGGAGAACCTTCCAGAAGGACAACCATCTCTGCAGCAATCCACCAATCAGGCCTGTATGGTAGAGTGGCCAGACGGAAGTCACTCCTTAGTAAAAGGCACATGGCAGCCCACCTGGAGTTTGCCAAAAGGCACCTGAAGGACTCTCAGACCATGAGAAAGAAAATTCTCTGGTCTGATGAGACAAAGATTGAACTCTTTGGTGTGAATGCCAGGCGTCACGTTTGGAGGAAATCAGGCACCACTCATCACCAGGCCAATACCATCCCTACAGTGAAGCATGATGGTGGCAGCATCATGCTGTGGGGAACTGGGAGACTAGTCAGGATAAAGGGAAAGATGACTGCAGCAATGTACAGAGACATCCTGGATGAAAACCTGCTCCAGAGCGCTCTTGACCTCAGACTGGGGCGACGGTTCATCTTTCAGCAGGACGACGACCCTAAGCACACAGCCAAGATATCAAAGGAGTGGCTTCAGGACAACTCTGTGAATGTCCTTGAGTGGCCCAGCTAGAGCCCAGACTTGAATCTGATTGAACATCTCTGGAGAGATCTTAAAATGGCTGTGCACCGACGCTTCCCATCCAACCTGATGGAGCCTGAGAGGTGCTGCAAAGAGGAATGGGCCAAACTGGCCAAGGATAGGTGTGCCAACCTTGTGGTATCGTATTCAACAAGACTTGAGGCTGGAATTGCTGCCAAAGGGGCATCGACAAAGTATTGAGCAAAGGCTGTGAATACTTCTGGACATGGGATTTCTCAGTTTTTTTTATTTTTAATAAATCTGCAAAAACCTCAAATAAACTTTTTTCATGTTGTCATTATGGGGTGTTGTGTGTAGAATTCCGAGGAAAAAATTAATTTAATCCATTTTGGAATAAGGCTGTAACATAACAAAATGTGGAGAAAGTGATGCGCTGTGAATACTTTCTGGATGCACTGTATGAAGCCTGCTATTCAACCTCCTACATATGCAATCACGATGCTGCAGAACTTCACTGGCTGGTAGGGCATCATGACGCACTAAGACTCCACTACTTCCATTCAAGAATATCTGGCTGTGCTCTCCAGCTGTCCACACAAGTTCATGCAGGGCATTAGAGCGCCACTCCTCTGCATTCTAGGGTTTGAAGCAAAAGGTGCCGGTGTCTGAGGGGGTAGCCGCGGTCACCTGGCACACGTAATGACATGGATTGCCGTTACAATGAACAGTAAAGGCCATGAGAAACAAACAACCTGGGCCAGCCAGTTATACACCCCACTTCATATCATCCTAATGAAGCCCCTTTAAATGGACTCTCACACCCACATGTTGATGCCCACCCACCTCACTTCACTACAGATACTCCCATCAGCACCTTCTCCCACTGTTACAATGGCCACCAGGCCAGTCTAATCCAAGTTCAGGTCACTTACGCAAGGCAGGCAGGCAGGGAGTGGACCTTCTTTATAAGTTCCACTTCAGAAGGTCCCACCGAGGCCTGCAGACTTTCAACCACCAACACCGTTTTGCCATTTCATGTTTCGTCTCGTTTTACCCAAGGCAGTTCAGACTGGCCTGCATATGACCATATGTGCCACTGCGCCCCCTTTAGGACAGAAACTACAGAGCAGCAGACCTCCTAATATTCAGAATCTGACGGCCAAGCAGACATAAACTCACCACTTGCTCAGTGTTGAAAAGCACTGGCTTTGGGCTGGCACTGGTGATCCTGACACGGCCGTCCACTTCATTGGGGTGAATTTTATTGCCTTGTTGCATGGTGTGCTCTTGCTCTCCTTTTCTCTGGTACACGTCTTTGAAAACGCTTATTCATTTGGCCTCATCTGTGGACTTCTGTCAGCTGTGCACAAAATGGAGAAAAAGAAAACACAAAGTTACAGAACAGAAGTGGTAAGCTCAGTGCCGTGGACTAAGTAACTGACACACAAGCCACCAGCACACCCCCAGAAACCTGAACTGGTCTGGAGTCGACTCGCATCCTGCAGCCCCCACTAGAGACAAAGCTGGGGACCCCTATTAATTATTATTATTACAGACAACACACCCAACCCAGTCCTCTTCATTCATAGACACACAAAAATAAATAAAGCCGGAGTGGTCTCCCCTAGACTTTCTCGCATAGATACAAGGATGGATATTTGAGAAAATCGACTACAGTACTGTAACCCACTCCTCTCAGGACCACCCAAAAAGGCATCAATCGATTACAGCGAGTGCAGAACGGAGCTGCCAGAATCTGAACTCTTTTAGGGCTAACTTTTGTTTCTTTTCTCCCAGGGCTGAATATTTTTCCGGAAACCAACTTTTTTTAAAAAAGAAGAACACAAAGCAATTGTTTAACATATCAAATCAGCAAAAAAATATTTACTTTTGACAAATGTTACTGTCTTTCATGTTGAATGAGCCTGCACACTCTATGATTTCACATGCATGTTACACAGTGAAGTCCTGCCACGTCTGATCTCGCTCAAAGCAGCCAATTGCAGTCATTGCCACGTTGCACTGCTTACCATACGTGTTGCACTGGCGCCTCCTTTTCAATTGTCTGTTGCTGCACTCTCTCACATATATTGTTATAATTGTGTACTGTAGAGAGACAAGTCACCCGTCCGACATCGTGCCATGCCAATGCCACCAGGTTTTCCACCCGCATGATAACCGTATTGTCACCTCTTTTCCTCTTCAGCCTGTGTCTTCTGTTCACCCTCACTGTGCCACAAGCTCCAATTCCCCTGCTCTGTAGCTCTATGAACAATTCAGGTGATGTATAAAAATTGTCCAAATGTACACAACATGACCCAGATGTTCATAGCCCTGAAGCAGCTCCAGCACAACCGGACTTGTCAAGTTCTCTCTTTGAAAGAAATACTTTCCTGTACAGTGGAACCTTGGGTCACGAACATCTCGGCACCACATACAAATCGGGTTATGACCAAACTGTTCACGACCACACACTTGGTTGACGAACAAACCAGTTTCCCTTCCGGTTCGGACGCGCCGATGATTTCCGCACGTGTTCAGTCTCTCCCTGTACGTTGTTCTCAGTCAGACGTGTGTGCATTCGCTGTGAACTCTTTGTGCTCTACAGTATTTCGTGTGCTTTTGCATTCATTTTGCAATAACCATGGTCTCTAAGCAAGTGAAGAGTGGTAGTGATGGTGAGAAGAAAATTGAAATCGAATTAAAGAAAGAAATTATTGAAAAGTATGAGCATGGTGTTCGTGTTACTGATCTTGCCACCGAGTACAAAAAGTCCAAATCTACGATTTCGACTATTCTAAAGCAGAAAGAGGCCATTAAAGCAGCTGATGTTGCAAAAGGAGGTACAGTGTTAACCAAGCAGAGGCCTCAAGTGCTGGAAGAGGTGGAAAAATTGTTGATAGTGTGGCTGAAGGAGAAGCAACTTTCAGGGGATAGCATTTTAATATAATTCATTACATCAACCTCATCGATAAAGCCTGGGAAGACGTCACATACCGGACTGGAAGAAACTTTGGCCTGAATGTGTTCTTGAACAGGATTTCGAAAGATTTGAGCCTCCTGTTGTAGATGGGATTGTGTCCACGGGCAAGAGCATGGGGTCTTGAAGTGGACAATGAGGACATCGAGGAGCTGGTCCTGGATCACAAGGAGGAACTCGCTGAAGTCCAGCAGGAGCAGCATAAGTTGCTCACCGAGGAGCAGTCCTCAGGGGAAGAAGAGGAAAGGGCGGTTATAAAAAGTGATGCGATAAAAAGCCTTCATGGGAAAAATGGAACGAGTGCCAGGATTTTTTTTTCGAGAAGAACCACCCTGACAAAGCGGTTGCAAACAGAGTGGTAGACATGATGAACGACCATGCGGTCTTGCATTTCCGAAAAATTTTAATGCGTAGGAAAAAGCAACTTAGACCGCTATTTTTGCAAAGTCTGATCCACCAGCTAAACAGCTAAAAACACCAGAAACCCAAGAAATCACAAGAGAGAAAACACCTGAAGGAGGACATCCCTCCATCGCGCAGGGGGACTCTCCCTCAAAACTGTAACCTCTTCTACACCCAGCTTCCTCCTCACTTCCTTCATGCCAGAACTCGACTCATGCAAGGTTAGTTTCCTTGGTTGTTTACAGTATGGTTAGTTTTTGTATAAATTACAGATTTTTCAAATTCTCATATTTTTCCCTGTGCTTAAAATTCATTTTAAAAAAAAAGTGTTTACAGCGAGCGCTTCGTAAGGCTGTAGTGTGAACTCTTGCAATGTTAGTTTTCTCTGTTCAAGGTTTTCTCAGTGTTATTACATTTAGTTTACTAATACACAGTACATTCTATGGTTTAATTAACTATATTTGTGCTTAAAAACTTATATATTTACATGCAGTTCACACGGTCTGGAACGGATAATTTGTTTTTACATACAATCCTATGGGGGAAAATTAGTTCGGGTCATGACCAAATCGGGTTGCGAGCAGAGTTTTGGAACGAATTACAGTCATGACCCGAGGTGCCACTGTATATGCGATTACTTTCAGGCAGAAACCAATTGTTTGCTTCTGCCAGTACAAAATCCTTTATGTCATACTTTGTGGGCTTGCCTGGCATTATATATAAAAGTCACATTTTACTGTTTTTGGATGTATGCACATAAAAAGACGTCCCTTTTTAAAATTTAAATTTTTTAATTTTATCATAAATTCATCCACAGACAAATCACGGCCAGGCTGATAAAATTGTTTATATGTTGGTCCCACAATGTCAAGCAGAGGGCTGAACTTTATACATGGCATTATAGCCTGGCTCACCCCTTTAGCATTTGCTTCTGGTTATCACAGAAGTGTATAAAACTTTGGTGCAGCACGTATCTATCACGTGGCATAACCTGTCCAAAGCCACCAAAGGACAAAGCACGTTTGGACCAATGCTCCCTGAAGTTATATCGCCAGTTCTGTCCCATCTCTAACTGTAATGCCACAGAGCCCTTCATCTCGTCTTTTGTTGTGGGTTTCCACTTTGAAAAATGAGAATGCGGTGTAAGCGCAGCCCGCGATTCAAAAAATTGCTCTGCATACCCGTTTGTCTCGTCTGACAGTAGCTGAAAAGCAGCATCAGGAGAGAGCAGCCTGAAGTAGTCCAGCGGCTGGTAATCTGTCGTGTCCGACAGCAAGCCATGCTGTCTTGTGAAGTCCGGTAGCCAGTTTGGCTCCCATGGATCAATGTCTGGGTATTCCTCCCCCACGAACCTTGCCGTAGGTGCGCCGGCTGCGCTAATCTGGCAGCCGATCAGCTGGTGTCTGATCAGCTGATGCCAGTTCCTCACCCTCTTGTGCTCGATCTCCTGATCACTGTCAACAAAATCAGATTCTGAAAAATGCTGCGATAATGCGCAAAGCAACATCTGCTGAGTATTTTCTTTTCTGCACTCACTTCGCTCCCTCGTGAGAGGTCGATGCCATCTTGCCTTTGTTCACATTTCGAAACTTCCGCACACACAAGGATTAGATGCCCGAGTCAATGAGTCTAACATTCCTCCAAGTATAGAAGGAATGCCTGTGACCTAACAGTGAGTTTTGTCGCCATTAACAGCTGATTGTCACCCTTTACCCCTGGATGTTGACTTTTGTTGACATGTGCCCTCAACCCCTCTTCCTCCTCCTCCTTCAGGCCGCTCTCTCCTGATGCTGCCTTTCAGCTACTGTCAGACGAGACAAACGGGTATGCAGAGCAATTTTTTGAATTGCGGGCTCATTTACATCGCATTCTCGTTTTTCAAAGTGGAAACCCACACAAAAAAGACGAGATGAAGGGCTTTGTGGCATTACAGATAGAGATGGGACTAGACTGGCGATATAACTTCAGGGAGCATTGGTCCAAATGTGCTTTGTCCCCTGGTGGCTTTGGACAGGCTATACCGCGTGATGATAGGTATGTGCTGCTGCAAAGTTTGATTCACTTCTGTGATAACCAGAGGCGCCCTCAACCCCTCCTGTCGACATCCACCTTAAAAGGGTTAACTAGGGAAAGAAAATCCGAGCACATCACCCCAGTCTTAGTGTCACTACACTGGTTACCTGTGACATTTAGAATTGACTTAAATCCTGCTGATGGTTTACAAAGCCTTCAATCATCTGCTCCATCCTCTATCTCATAATGCCTCTCACCTTACACTCCAAATCGTAACCAAGAGCTAAATTTAAATGTAGCAAGGCGGCCTTCACCTAAAATTTGCAATAGTGGATCCGATAGAAATTTGCCAGGCTCATATAGTGGAGCACTTAAAAAACACATTATTTCAACATGGCTTTCTCATAGCTCCATTTTAGTGTAACCCTGATATTCTGTACTATCATTAATGGTGGCTCCGCAATCCGTACTAACCCCTACTTTCTCTGCTGTTCTTTTTCTGGTTTCTATGGTGGCGATCTGCACCACCACAACCTCATCAGGGTACCGTGATGTACCTGCATTGATGGATTAAAGGCCAGAAGTCCACATGACCGTCATCATCTTCATCAAGTTCTTCTGCCTGAACCTGAAAACCCTGAGGACTGATTGAGATCACTGATGGTAGGTAGAATGCCCAGTAGGGGCCGAGTGGTCTTGTGGCCTTGGAACCCCTGCAGATTTTGTTTTTCCTCCAGCCATCTGCAGGTTTTTTGTGTTGGTTTGTTTTTCTGCTGCCACATCTGACCTTAACTTATTCTTTATTAAGTAGTATCGACTAATCTTATTTTTATATTTGTTTTTTCTTTCTCCATCTTGTAAAGCACATTGAGCTCCATTATCCAACCTGCTATATCCTAACTACAGGGTCACGGGGGTCTGCTGGAGCCAATCTCCGCCAGCACAGGGCACAAGGCAGGAAACAAACCCCAGGCAGGGCACCAACCCACCACAGGGCGCACACACACACACACACACATACACCCCAAGCACACACTTGGGACAATTTAGAATCGCCAATGCACCTCACCTGCATGTCTTTGGACTGTGGGAGGAAACCCACGCAGACACGGGGAGAACATGCAAACTACTGGAAGCAAACACCCAGGTCTCCTAACTGTGAGGCAGCAGCGCTACCCACTGCGCCACCGTGCCTCCCCTGAGCTCCATCATTTGTTTGAAACATTACGATAAAATTAAAGATTGTAGTAAACCACAAGACAATGATTATATTATGTACATTAAAGAACCATCAAGTACAAATCAAATTAATACATTGGACAATTATAATAAAAAGTAACGTTGATTGCAGCGGCATGAATTCAAAATAATTGAGTACGAGTTCAGGTAAAGAACCACTCTACTTGACCGACCGAGTTAGGACTATCCAGCACAGTTGTGCTCCCCCCTCTTATTAACTGCCAAGAGTAAGCTGACTGACATAACAGGCTCTGTGCGAAGGGTTGACAGTTGCAGGGCATTCAACAAGCTGCCCCCCCCAAAATTTGGCCACAGGTACTTAAATCTCAGGCTATCAGATAGACGAGCCTCTTCACCGTTTGTGAGGTCCAAAGCTCTCATCAGTGGTGGACTGACATTTTGGGGCCCTGAAGGTTGAACTGTTATGGGGACCCCCTTTGAAATCAGCAATGAGATGTAGGTAACCACGGTTACCTTCTTCAGCGAGGTTGTTACCCGACCAACTGCCACAAATTTGTAAAAATAAATGTAACCGCTATATCAGATTTTTGACTAAAATTGATGTGATTGCACTATATTATTCATTTGTCATACTGTAAACAACCAAAACTTTCAAGAATTGCCAAATAAAGTCACTTCTGGGGGCCCCTCCAGTATTAGGGGCTCCAAAGCTTAAGCTTCATTAGTTTCATAGATCGGTCCCTGGCCCGAGACCGGAGTTCATTTCCCAGGTCCTCCCTGCATGGTGTTTGCATGTTCTCCCCGTGTCTGCATGGGTTTCCCTCCCACAGTCCAAACACATGTAGGTGAAGTGTATTGGCCATCCTAAATTGTCCCTAGTGTGTGCTTGGTGTGTATGTGTGTGTGTCCTGCAGTTGGCTGGCACCCTGCCCGGAATTTGTTCCTGCCTTGCGCCCTGTGCTGGCTGGGATTGGCTCCGGCAGACACCCGTGACCCTGTGTTAGGATATAGCAGGTTGGACAGTGACTGACTGACTGACTGTCCCTGGACCCTGTACTGCGGGAAGTTCAACAGCAACCTCTGCCCTTTCTTCTACTAAAACACAACAACACCCCTCCAACACAAAGACACGTTTGGAAAGATACTTCAATCCCAAGACATCAGACAGATTTGGGAGGTCCAAAGCCCCCGTGCTGCCTGATGGAGCCGACGCTGTGCTAAGAATTAACCACAGAGACACAGTCTGGGCTCTTTTTTACTATTATTATGGGCCGCGTTTTTGCCTCTGGGGTGCCCGCTTGGCACTTAGCAATGTCTTTTGTGTTTCAGGTGGCAGGCAGAGGCCACGATGGCCACTTAGCGGTGCCCCCCTATGAAGAAAGACAGTATGCGTCCTTGCCCAGGTAGGTAGTCATGTGGCAGTGCCAGCTGTCCAGACTGCGGAGGACAGCAGAGGCTTGCCGAACATTGCGGAAACCGAGAGCGACCCTACACGGGTGCACTGAAAAAAAAAATGGCATGCCAGATTAAAATAAAAATATTTATACATCGGTTCCATATAAAATTGTTTTTATCAAAAATAATTTAATTATGCTTAATGCACTAATTATTATTCTGAAACATGACATTTTTATATAAAATAAACTTTAATTCTCTGTTAAATTAATTATGTTAAATAAACATGGCTCATGTCAATAAGGCAACTCCACGCAGGGAGGACCAGGGAAGCAAACCCGGGTCTTCTTATCGCGAGGCAGCGGCGTTACCACTGCGCCACCGTGCCGGCCTCGATAAAACATTAAGAGAATACCAGAAAAAACGCAAAACAGAGTAACGTTAGTCTGAGTGATTAAGTATTTGAATTGAATATCTGAATATTTCTCGTCGGCTCTTATATTTATTTTTTTAATTTTTATTATTTCGCTAAACTTTTGCTCTTAACCAGCGACAACTCAAAACGAACAACCTGCGGCTTCTTTGAAAGTCACGTGACTATCGCCAAGTTACCCGACCTGATGAGAAATCCGCTCGGTGCTCTTTTTAATTCCTGGTGAGGACTAAATAGAACTATTTTTAATTCTACCTAAATGACTGAAATTAGTATATTGCACATCCCACAAGATTCAATAAATTAAACATGATCGAGCTATGTTTAAAAGTGGAACATAAACAATACATGTAATATAAAGTAAATACATTCTTGTAAATGCAACAACCTGCCATTTCCCTTTTTTTCCCCCCAGTGTGCTTACCTTACGGCCGATGGTAGAGATTTCAAGGTCCTGAAGCGCTTCAACCCAAAGTGTCTAAAACAATCATCGTAAAGCTCATCAACGTGACGAAAGGGGCCGCCTAATGCACTCTGGTCGAGTATCACCTCAGCGGCGCTCCATTATGTTCGCATTAAGCACTTGGCAAAGCAGCCCGTCAAGTCCCCAAAGCGCTCTAATGCTCCTCTAAAATGTTTTACAGGTCCGTAATACGATCTTAAAAATGTGCCCGGGCACTAAGCCTCCCAGATTCCAGTGCCAATGCGTAACTTGAACTTGTAGCCTGTAAACATGGAGCAGGGGGGTCCACTTTGTTATATATAGTGCCTTTCCTCTGCCTAAATATATAATCTAGACCAGTGGTTCCCAAATCTTTTTTTTTTAAAATATATAAAAGTACGACCCACTTTTGGGTAAGTATTTTGTTTGCGACCCCTCATCCCAATACCCTCCCACCCCCCGCAAACAACCCCATTCATAAACGAACAACAGCGGAGTGGCGGCAAAACGGTTATGAACCGATAGAAATACTGGCGCCATCTGTGACCCACTAGCACAATTTATTGATCTTTCTTCTTCAAGTTTCCCGGACATTCCACCTTGTTCCAGAAAGCGCGTGCTAAATTATTTTTAATCGATGTGTCGTCTTCTGGAAATTTCAATTCGGCTTCATTTCTATCATCAGCGAAGCGCAATGAGGCAGCGTTCCCAAAGTGCGCGCTGTGCTGCTGAGCGACATATCGGACACTCAGAAGTATACGAGCCATAGCCATCTTTAATAAAATGAGTGTATTTGAAGAGATCATTGGAACCTTCTTGGCAGAGACAAGATTAAAAAAAGATTGTACAGCGATGAAGATTTCAGATATGGCTTTACTGTTATGTGTGGAATTTGTGGAAATAAAAATATGAAGCCGTCAAAGCAACTTCGACATTTAAATACCAAACACTTAAGCAAAAAAAAAAAAAAAGACAAGCCAGTGGAATTCTCTGAAAAAAGCTGAACTCCCTTCACAAGGAGCAGGCAGACACCAACAATGAAAAAGCAGAACCAGTAAGTTCTCGAGTTACATTTCGCATCGCAAGCGCCAGTAAGCCGGAAACAACTGCCGAAAAAAAATCGGCTTTTAAGCGCAGCTGTCGATATGCTGCAAACACTGTAAAAAATGTTAGCAAAATTGATGGTAAAAATACTGTAAACGGTCAAAGTAAAATACCTTTTCTGAAAAAAGGAGTTTGTGTTCTACTGGAAAATCACCTCTATATCTTAAACAATACATTTTTTTTTTTTTTTTTTTTTTTTTACAGCCATGTTCTGTAAAATCGATATTTTTATACCTTCAAAATATGCTACATACATTTACTGATGCGTTACAATTGCACTGAAAAAATCTATTAATTTGACATAAAACTGTTAAATAGCGAAGGTAAACAACCGTAAAATGTAAAAACAGTGAAGCGCTGCTTCAGTAACACCGAAGTTAAGATATTTGCATAAGGACACGCCCCCTTTTACCGTACTGTTCCTGGTGAACCGCACGTCTTTGAACAAGAAACTTTGACATCGTTAGCGCAGTTATTTTTTTCCCTGCGTGCTGAAGGTTTTTTAAAATTATGGAAGCTAATTTATGGTGGGTTGTATTCGATAAGCTGGCACACCAGTAGGCCACCAAACACCGCAAAAACAAACTTTACTTGCCCACCGGACAATGTGCCGTACCTTCCTTAAACATTGAATGGTTTTCAATGTGTATAATTAAATGGTACCCGTTTGTTATTTTATTGATGCAAACTGCGTGCAGGGCTTTGACCCTAATAGTACTTTCTAATGGTTAGTTGATTGGCATATTTATTACAGTGCATGGATTTCTGGTTATGGTTAGACAATTCCCTTCGTTTGGAAATGTGTTGTAAAGAAAAAAAAATTTACTACAAAGTTATACCGTAGACCTAAAAATATTGTCACCTTATTTTATTACAGTATTATAGTAAAAATAACACTATTTATATATTTATTTTTACAGTGAAGGGCTGGTAAAAAAGAGGCAGACAAGCTCAAAACAATAGCTCTCTCCCTCTCTCCAGTAATATGATCCAAAGATGAATAAGTGATACAGTATGGTAGAAGTTATTTATAAAACTTGATTTTTGTTCGACTTCAATTAACAAAAAGGACATGCAAGTAGTAAAGGAGCGTCACTATTATACATCATAAAATTTTGACAGGTGTATGTCCTGCCCCCCTGGCATTTCTGGTACCCACGGTATGCCACCTGGTTACTGGTTAGTTCCCCCACACACACTGGTCTCTGCCCGTTGTCGGGTGCGTTGTTTGACTGGCATCAGCCCTTTTGTCAGTCGTGTGTAAGGAAAATGGTCGGCTGATCTTAGCCTTGATCCTAAAAACTGGAGTCTGTTGATCTTTGTGATTTGAGACAGACCTTCGGAAAGCTGTAAGGTGACAAAAAGGTAAATCAGCAATTGGGGCAGAGCAGGCATCCTGCTCCTGGCTGTGTACAGAGAGTACTGAGATCTCGAGTCACAGACCAGAGAGAGGAGGTACAAGAAGACTTTAGAGAGAACCTACTACACACCCAAGGAGCCTGGCAGTGCATTCCAAACACGCCTTGGGCATCCCGTTACCTCGCCCACCGTGTAAAACCATGCCCTTTATAAAGCAAAGGCATATAGTAGATGATACCAAGGTGTTTTAAAACAATGGTTTTCAGAGTGGATGTACAAGAAAAGTTTTAGAGAGAATCTATTACACAGACAAGGAAAGCTCAGTATTATTGAATTACTGGTGAAAGACGGATCAACTCCTATGAAATTCTGAAGTCTCCCTTGAAGCTCTACCAGGAGGTGACGAGAGCAGCAAAATCAAATTACAGGATCTATCGGACTTCATTGCAAATGTCTGCCTCAAGAACTGGAGTGCTTTTTAACACCATGAACACTTTCTTTACCCCACCGGTCAGCAGCTTCTCTGTGAGCTCACCTGAGAACTGCGAGTTATTCCTGAACTTCTTTCCTTCAGGCCGGTGCAGAGCCGCTTTATGTTGTTTCAATCAGTTTCCAACTCCCAGCTAACTGATCCAGTCAACCATTTCAAACTTCCACTCATCCTCTTGATATTTAACCTGCACATCTGTTTAAAGATTATTTTGGAGACATCGGTACACTTGCCCTCGCACAGAATTAATCACCGTTTACAAGTGTGGGCAAATGCCGGACAACTTCAAGCATGCGATGGTTCAGTCACTATTGGAGAAGCCTACTCTGGACCCCACAGGGTTTTCAAATTACAGGCCTATCACTAAGCTCCCCTTCCTGTTCAAAATTATGGGAAAAGGTGGTTAGTGTGCAATTACTGTCATATTTGGAGGAAAACAATCTATAGGATGTACAGTATTTCAATCTGGTTTTTAAAAAACCTCACAGTACAGTAGTACAAAAACTGATGGAGTGTAAAGATATTAAACTTTGGATGGTGCAAAATTAAATATTGAATTTTGCTTCAATAAAATGTGTTGTATTTAAGACACTTTAGTATCTACTACATTATGACTTACATATAAAGGACATGGTTTTACAAGGTGGGCGAGGTAACGGGGTGCCCAAGGTGTGTTTGGGCTGTACAGCCAACTTTCCTTGCCCGTGTAATAAATTCTCTCTAAAGTTTTCTTGTACATTCACTCTGAAAGCTATTGCTTTAAAACAACTTGGTATCATCTACTACAGGGGTCCTGGAGGGCCGCAGTGGCCACAGGTTTTCATTCTAACCCTTTTCTTAATGAGTGACCAGTTTTTGCTGCTAATTAACTTCTTTTGAATTCATTTTGGGCGGCACGGTGGCACAGTGGGTAGCGCTGCTGCCTCACAGTTGGGGGACCTGGGGACCGGAGGTTCGCTTCCCGGGTCCTCCCTGCGTGGAGTTTGCATGTTCTCCTCGTGTCTGCGTGGGTTTCCTCCCACAGTCCAAAGACATGCAGGTTAAGTGGATTGGCGATTCTAAATTCTAAATTCTAAAGGGCGGAGTGGTGGCTCTGAGGTTAGGGATCTGCGCTGGCAATCGGAAGGTTGCCGGTTCGAATCCCGTAAATGCCAATATGGACTCTGCTGTGTTGGGCCCTTAAGCAAGGCCCTTAACCTGCAATTGCTGAGCGCTTTGAGTAGTGAGAAAAGCGCTATATAAATGCAAAAAATTATTAAAATTATTAAATTGTCTCTAGTGTGTGCTTGGTGCATTTGTGTGTGTCCTGCGGTGGGTTGGCACCCTGCTTGGGATTGGTTCCTGCCTTGTGCCCTGTGTTGGCTGGGATTGGCTACAGCAGACCCCCCATGACCCTGTGTTCAGATTCAGCGGATTGGAAAATGGATGGATGGATGGACTCAATGTTAAAATTGATAGAATATTAAAAGTTTGGAACAAAGAAATGAAAAGCAGGAGACGCAGAATGTAAAATATCTCCATGCGTACTGAATCACAAAAAAAGAAACATCCACCATATGAGCGGCAAGACTCCAGTCTTAACTCACCCAGCGACCCTGCTGGCGGTAGAGAGTGTCCAGTGAGTGGACTGGGATTGCTTAGGAGATGACTAAGCCCCTCGTCTCAATCCCTTCAAGTCCCTGTCACTGTGAACAAGACTTGTGCCGTTGAGCCAGCACTGGGTATACTGGTCTGAGATTTCTTAAAAAGATTTATAACCAGTATATTTGACTACTGCGGTGGGTTGGCACCCTGCCCGAGATTGGTTCCTGCCTTGTGCCCTGTGTTGGCTGGGATTGGCTCCAGCAGACCCCCGTGACCCTGTGTTCGGTTTCAGCGGGTTTGTAAATGGATGGATAGATGGATGAATTCATTTTCTTTGACTTGCTCTTGGAGACTCACTTGCTCTTTGGAGCAGCCAAACAATAACGAGACACAAAATGAGACAAAACAGGCCCAGCAAACTGTGACCATCATACAATATCTGAAAATAAAGAAAGGTGAAGGTCTCAGGAATGCTGATCTGCTCTTAGAAAAGAGAAAATCCCTTAATTTTGGAAATGTCTGCTATTGCACAATGAGAGCGGCAACAAGCCATGGAATTAAAGAACGGGTTTAATTAACGACGAGACTCAGCGCCTCATTAAGCAGCTGGTTGGAGTGAAATTGGTTGGAGTTCGAGGCCCTGACTTAGCTGGCCTTCTGTTGGCTCACTCACTTCACATATCACTTCACAGTTGGTGCCATTTAAGGAAAGAAATCAAGCAATTCAGAGGAACGACGAAGAAATTCAGGGAAACATTTCTTAAAAACCAAGTCAATTAAACTTAATCCAAAAGAAGTTAATTAGCAGCAAAAACAGGTCATTAATTAAGAAAAGGGGTAGAATGAAAACCTGCAGCCACTGTGGCCCACCAGGACTGGAGTTGGGCACCCCTGATCTACTATATGCCTTGCTTTATAAAGGGCATGGTTTTACACGGTGGGCGAGGTAACGGGATGCCCAAGGCGTGTTTGGGATGCACTGCCAGGCTCCTTGGGTGTGTAGTAGGTTCTCTCTAAAGCCTTCTTGTACCTCCCGTCTCTGGTCTGTCACTCGAGATCTCTGTACTCTCTGTACACACCGTGGCGCTATACACAACCAGGAGCGGGATGCCTGCTCTGCCCCAATTGATGACTTACCTTTTTGTCACCTTACAGCTTTCCGAAAGTCTGTCTCGGATCACAAAGATGAACAGACCCCAGTTTTTGGGAACAAGGCTAAGATCAGCCGACCATTTTCCTTATGCACGGCTGACAAAAGGGCCGATGCCAGTCAAATAACGCACCCGACAACGGGCAGAGACCAGCGCGTGTGGGGGAACTAACCAGTAACCAGGTGGCATATGGTTGGGTACCGGAAATGCCAGGGGGGCAGGAAATACACCTGTCAAAATTTTATGATGTATAATAGTGACGCTCCTTTACTACTCATGCGATTCATTCCGGTGCACTCAAGAGATCATGGGAAACGTAGCTGCACTGTAACTAATAATAATAATAATAATGTTGAATATACGGTAAAGTGCTGGTAGCTGTGGTTGCCAGAATTTTACCGTAAAAAAAAAAAAAAAAAAAAAAAAGGTGACAATATTTTTAGGTCTACAGTATAACTTTGTAGTAAATAACTGTTGTTACTTTCCCTATACTTCATACACGAGAAAGTATTGGAATCCTCCAAAAACTCCATTTGGAGATTTTGATGAATCTCAACGTTTTAGACCTCCGAGTCCGTCCGTCTGTGTAAACTCGAGAATTTGAGTACGTAATCACTTCGGTCAATCAAATTTTGCATACAAGTATTTGGTAAACGTAGATTCTGATCAATTTTTGAGCTATTTCTGCTAACCGGAAGTGCTACTTTTTTTTTTATTCATACAGTTGCCGAGTCCAATGTCTTCAACTTTTATAATAATTGTCAAGTATAATCATTAATTTGTTGTTGCTGGTTCTTTAATGTACATAATATAAAAATATAATCATTGTCTTGCAGTTTACTCCTCCTTATATCCATCCCCATATCGGAACATATGAGAAAGTCGAGGGGGGACCATTCCCGATTTTTTTCTTTACAGTCACTCAGTCATTATCTGACCCGCTATATCCCAACTCAGGGTCACGGGGGTCTGCTGGAGCCAATCCCAACCAGCACAGGGAGCAAGGCAGGAACAAATCCCAGGCAGGGCGCCAACACACCGCAGGACACACACAACACATTCTAATTGAAGTGAACGTTTATTCATGCACTATAATAAATATGCCAATTAATAAACCCTTCGAATATACCGTCAGGATCAAACCCCTACATAGTTCGCATCAGTAAAATGATAACAATCGATGGCAAACATGTATCATTTAATTATACACATTGAAAAGATTTCGATGTTTAAGAAAGTTATGGCGCATTGTCTGTTGGAGAAGTAAAGTTTACTGTTGTGGTGTTTGGTGTCCTACTGGTGTGCCAGCTTATCGAATACAACCCACCAGAAATCAGCTTCCATAACCTCAAAAAACCTTCAGCACGCAGGGAAATACAAGTCCGCTAACTTTGTCGAAGTTTCTTTCCGTACTGTTCAAAGGTATGCGCAGTGCAGGATTTACGTATAAGCTACACAAGCTATAGCTTAGGGCCCCCGCCTTCTTGGGGGCCCCCCAAAACAAATTGTCTGAGTGAGCAATTGTCATATATACTTAAATATACTACAGCATTATTTGTCCCAATCAGGCCCGGCCTTAGGCATAGGCGAAGTAGGTGACCGCCTAGGGCCCCGGCGTCCAGGGGGCCCTGGATTGACTTCTTGGTCTAATTTTCATGCATTTCACAGTTGCTTCCAGGGGGGCTCTGCCCCCCCTCAGGGAGCCCCTGGACCCCCCTTTCGCCTAGGGCCCCATAATACCTAAGACCGGGCCTGGGTATGCGGTTCACTAGGAACAGTACGGTAAAAGGGGGCGTGTCCTTATGCAAATATCCCAACTTTGGCATTATGCAGCAGCGCTTGACCGATTTACATGTTACAATTGTTTACCTTCGCTGTTTAACAGTTTCACACGGTAAAATTAAGATTTTTTTCAGTTTAATGTATCAGTAAACGGTATGTAATAATTTTATTGATAAGGCACTTTACATTTGTAGTAAACCTCAAAGTGCTACATAAAATTTAAACAAAAGGCACAACAAGATAAAAAACAAAGATAAAACAATTATAGGTAATTTTGTTAATATGCTTTCCTAAATAGAAAAGTCTTTTTTTTTTTTTTTTAATTTGCTGTATTCTCTGGTAGGTCAGTCAGAGACGTGGAGCAGCGACTGTATATAATTTGAAGATAGAAAAATATGGATTTTACAGAACTTGGCTGTAAAAAATAAATGATACATTTCATTAAGATATACAAGTAATTTTCAATAGAACACAAGGTATCTTTTTCAGAAAATGTATTTTACTTTCACCATTTAAACCAGCGTTTCTCAACCTTTAAAGTATTTGCGACCCGAGTTTTCATAACAGTTTTAATCGCGCCCCCCCTAACTTTTTTTTTTTTTTTTTTTTTTTTAAGGAACCCACTAATACCAATTTGTTCTTTTTTAATTAATGATATATCATAGATGCATATTTTATTATACCTACTTTTATCGACATTTATCCAACTATATTTATTTTTCTAGTATCAGAATGTAGTTTAAGTTCATTTGTTTTGGTTTCAATAGATGGATTTTCATGTTTTCGATTCTTGTTTTCTTTTTTTTTCCACATCTTCGCGCCCCACAGTTTGAGAACCACTGATTTACAGTATTTTTACCTTTAAATGGACTGACTTTTTGTTCAGTGTGTGTTTTATACGGTAAATTCCGAGCTCGCATTGTGCCGTGTTAGCCCGAGCCTCTTCTAGCAGCTTCCTCCGTACGTATTGTGACGCGCACTTGTTGAAGAGCCCTCGCTGATTCGATGGTCTCCATCGCCCTCGAACCCCCAGTCTTTAGCGGCTTGCCCGAGCCCTGTAACCAACCGTTGAATAGCCTCACCTTGCTTTTGTGTCAGTTAGTCGAAGGCTTGCCTTTCGCAAGTCGCGTTCATCTGCATGGAGCACCACCGTAAGTGCCGAACGCAGCTAAAGCGCGGTCGTAATCCGCCGGCCCACCGGTATTTTCTAAAGTAGAACGCGCATCCTGCACATCCGAATCCGCGTGGTACAAAAGTAGTGCCCGCCTCCGAGCTCTTAAAATAAAGTTCTTTGCCATCCGCGAACGACTCAAACGCGGCTAGCCGTCTTGCCCAACGTAGTAATCGGATTTCAGTTCAGACGTTTCCATCTCGAATAAGAGCTCGACTCGCTTTTTAGTGCGAAACACGACCATTTAGCAAAATGCTCGTCACCAATGTTCAGTCCTTGTCTTTGCCCCAAGACTGCCGAATTAGACAGGACACCGCTTCATACTTGAACGCAATGCTTCTTTTATATAAGGCGTTAATACACGCCTTCATAAGGCATTTGTGGTTTTATTTTAGAAATCATGTCTCGAAACCCCCGGCTCTTTATTGCGAACCCCCCAGATGAAGACGGCTAGCACTTCGGACACTCCAGTATTTCAACGCCCCCCCCCCGGTGACACTCACTTCAGGTGGCTGCCGGGATTTCCTTCTTCAGCACACCGCTGCTCATTCGGGGTTTTATGTGTTGCCTCGGGTGTCCGACTTTGCCATCCGGAGCCCGCTTCTCACCAGTAAACTTTAAAGGACAGACTGAGATTTGCTGCCGAACTTTTTAGCTTTAGCCGGTTGCTGCGGTCGATGCTTCAGAGAGTCGTTTCTATTTCAGGAACCCGCGTCCCTCGTGCGTTGGTTCGTTTTTCCTTTGGGTCCTGCGGCGTTTACGAGCGCATCATCCGAGTTAAAGCGCCCCAAGCATGGATGTCAGTGAGGCGCAGTTGGTCGAATACACGCGGGGCTTAGACGCAGCTCTCCCGGGAGGGATTGTTACCGGGCGACAGGCGGCAATCGGAGCACTAGAATAAAACACCTTTCGGAGAGACCGCAGGCGTGACGTCGACTGTTAGCCTGGAAACAGGACAGGTCGGGGAAGTGCATCCAAAACCAGGGGGAGGCGCTGTGCCCGTCGCGGATTGGTGGAAAGTTATTGCAAGCGGCGATGAAGAGTGACGGAGATGAGCGGAGCGCACGCTCGCAATTTGAAGTGCATATAAAGCACCGCGCCGCCTATAATTAGCGTTGCTTCAGGATACCCAAAGCTAAACAAACGTCGAGATTCCCACCTCCACAGCAATTACAGAATAATGTGTATTTTAAAATCAATTTATTGACGCAGTTCGTCCGTTTGGCCCCGCTGCCCGATACGTACAGTATGTCCACGTACGCTGCAGGACGGATCGCCCCCGTTCACTTTGTGGTACGCCAGCAGCGCTTCTGTCACTCGAGGACTGGCTTCTAAATTACCTGCTCGTCTGTCTTTACCTGTCACAGTCCGTTTGTTGACTTGTGGTACTTTGGCGACGCTTCTTAAGTCCTACCTGTGAAGCCACCTTTCACTCGAATGACTCGCCGCTCCCTCTTCAGATCTCCCCTCTCTATTCCATTTCGCAACTCCCCCAAACACGCAGAAAGGAGTGTCCCCTTTGTTGTTGTCCTTACTGGTTTTAAATTGACATCGTCCTGCAGGGTTTTCCTATAAAGCACCAGAAGCATTGTGCGCGGTCTCTTATCTTATCGGGACTTTCTTGTGTGCTTTCAATAAGTAGCGAGACTGGCGCCCCGTGGAGAGCAGATTGGACCCCGTGCCCACCTCTCATTAATGGGTGAAACGTGATCAGAAAATGGATGGATGAACTGATTTACCGATGAGTCAACCTCACTTCATAATCTTCATAAACTAGTGACACCAGCGATCACCCCTCATATTCATAAAGACCCCGACACTCAAACTATTGAGCACTTGGCTAACCAGCTCACTACTGACGGTGCAGCCATCGCTCGGGAATTCGAATTCTGGTGCGCCACACGCTTTACTGCCCCGTAGTTCGATCCTAAAAATACGTTAAGCCCCCACTCAGCCTCAGCTCGTCGGATTTCCGTACCAACTTGCTACCAATGGCTTGTTAAAAGTGGAGCATCATCGTTATTTACTGCATATAGCGCCTTTCCTGTGGAATGAGGTCTAATCATATCATCTAGGCGATTAGCTGTCGGACACTTTCAACGCCCCCTTCTCTCTCCAGTGACGTCGGGATTCACTTGATCAGATATACTTCATTAATCCCCTCAGCACACCGCCACTGATTCGTGACTCGTGTATCGCCTCGGGTGTGAATTGTGCCCGATTTTCCCATCTGGAGCCAGTCCTCGAAATCGGAGGCCGCTTCACACGGCTAAACTTTAATAACAGTCGAGGAATGGGGAACGGAGAACTGCAGCGGAACCTTTTAGCTTTGAGCTGCAGTTTGTGGAAGTCACTTCTCGTTCATGAACCCACGTCCCTCGTACATGCAGACACATCGGCAGCTCATTTCCGCCTTTCGGTTAACACTTTTCCTCACTTCGGCCAGTAAGTGAGGAGAAAATGATGAGAGACACACGCTGATCTGCCATAAAGAAAGTCCGCTTGGCCGATCGCTCATCTGCTTTAACTACCTCAAGTGACCGGGGTGCGCGGGCCCGTGGTGACACTTGGTGACAGCGCTAGCAGCGGATCGCATGCCCCTCTCTTGGCTTACTTTATTCTCCGATTGATGAAAATGACAGCCCGTCTCCGGGCGCATTTTCAGGAGCTGAGAGATGAGCCTCGCACTCCCGCGGTCATCGCCTTCACCTCGTGTACTCACCCTCCGATGACTCGGCCTTCCTGCTCTCTGCTTTGACGCGGTGGACCCCAAATTCAAGTGTGTGCTCTCGTCCTTCAGCCAGCATTCACGCCGTTTGGATTTCCACACTTGACACAGTCCACTCGGTGCTCACTCCCGCTGACCCTAAACCGTCTCACACCCTGCACACGACCACCCCACGTGGGCTCCGCCCACCTCACTGGCCCGGGGATGGACGCGCTTTTCAAGTTCTCTTTCTAGGAATATTCACAATGATGAAGGAAACGCACGCCAGCCACCACAGCAAAGATCGAGCGCGTCTTGTAACCTGAGCAGTGAAGGAGGAGATCCCAGGGTGTGGCCGCGTTCAGACACCATTGTGAGGGGCGACCCGGCCAGGGTTGGGGTGCACAGTACGAGTCAAAAAGCCTGGAAACACTCCGAACATATTTTTGATCCAAGTGGATACCCTGTTTGTGAAGATGTTGTCAAATTGGTTTATAAATGCTAATGGGATAGTGCTGGGAATGATTGACTTGTAATTTATTATTCACGTCTGACTTCAAAGCCCCAGCCGGTCCTAATGGTCAACTCCCTTCACTTCCCTCTTTAATTAGCCATCTTTAAAAGCTAACTGGTTACACTGCACAACAAAGTTTTTGCTTCTTGAACACAGTTGGGTGTTTCTTACAGATTTTTGGGTGCTGATCACGAATATCACATCATAATTTACCCATCACGTACCGTTTCAATTTTGTCATGATTTTTTCTTTTATTTGTATCCAAACGTTTTCGCTCCCGTAAGTGACTTATCAACAACGGTTTGTGCAGCCTGGGCATGTCCAGGTTGGAAGCTGTTCTGTGGAAGTGGACATCCTGGGCAGGTCTGAAGGAACTTGACGCTGTCTCACATGTTATAAAGGTGGCTGGCATACACCGATCCTGCTCCTTGGGATAATATCGGTAGTCAGTGTGTATGTCGAGTATCAGTACAGTTGAAGAACTGAGGATATGCAAAGCCACCTCTCCCTCCAAGAGGGGTGTTAATGTGACGTTTGTTTTACTGCAGCCCTTGGCAAAGCCCCCTCCTTGAGGACAGGCCTTCAAAGATGGGGACCACGTCGAGACTGCAATAACTTCCATCAATCCATCCATTTTCCAACCCGCTGAATCCGAACACAGGGTCACGGGGGTCTGCTGCAGCCAATCCCAGCCAACACAGGGCACAAGGCAGGGAACCAATCCCGTTCAGGGTGCCAACCCACCGCAGGACGCACACAAACACACCCACACACCAAGCACACACTAGGGCTAATTTAGAATCGCCAGTCCACCTAACCTGCATGTCTTTGGACTGTGGGAGGAAACCCGGGAAGCAAACCCAGATCCCCAGGTCCCCAGGTCTTCCAACTGCGAGGCAGCAGTGCTACCCACTGCGCCACCATGCCGCCCGACTGCAATAACTTGTAAAAAGTAATAGAATGTGGAACACTATATTGAATGTAGTGAATAACCAAATGTTATCATGGCTTATAAGATTGTAAAGGATTTTTGTTTTTTTTCATATATGTGAGCAATGTATATGTAAATAAGGTGTAATAGGAATGGGGTAGTGTAAGACTGTATTAGACTACAGCTGAATACAGTTGTTTCTAGTTGAATTAGTAGATAGTTATAGGTTGTAATTGTACTAGATTGTGTTTTATATATACTGTATCACCCAAACATATATGGAAATAAAGTATATTTTTTCAAAAAAAAAAATCAGTATAGTATCACAATATAACAGTAAGTACGCTTGATGCTGTAGACCAGTGGTTCTCAATCTGTGGGGTGGGAAGTAACAAAAAGGGGGGCGCAAAGAAAACAAGAATTGAAAATATGAAAATCCATCTATTGAAACCAAAACAAATTAACTTAAACTACATTCTGATACTAGAAAAATAAATATAGAGTTAGATAAATGTCGATAAAAGTTAAGTAGGTATAATAAAATATGCATCTATGATATATCATTAATTAAAAAAGAACAAGCTGGTATTAGTGGGCTCCTTTCAAAAAAACGTTGGGGGGACGCGATTAAAACTGTTATGAAAACTCAGGTCACAAATACTTAAAGGTTGAGAAACGCTGCTCTAGATGTTTTGGTGTCTCGTCAATGTCGTAACAGTCGCGATACATTCTGCTCTATCTGTGTGTAGTGAATATCCACTTGTTCCTCAGAGACGTTGGATGACTGTTCCTGTGAAGAAAGCTTATCATCTGTATTTCGGCTGGTGATCAAGACAAGGAATGGGCGCCTCACATTAGCTGTGTAACATGTGCTGTCAGTCTGAGAGCCTGGCTCAGAGGCGCTTGAAAGACGATGCCGTTTGCTGTTCCGATGATATGGCGAGAACAGAAAGACCATGTGATGGACTGTTACTTCTGTTTGACTAATGTGTCTGGTTTCTCTGCCACAAACAAGAAGTCAGTTGAATCTCCTAATCTGCCTTCAGCAATGAGACCCGTGCCACATGACTTACAACAGTCTTCCAATTCCGAAACCACCAGAGGATTGGACCTTAGACGAACAAGATGAAGAAACTGCAATGCAGGGTACTGACAGTGACATTCACGTGGATTTTGAACCGTGCTCATCAGGCGATCCACATCTGCTATCACAGTCCGAATTGAACGATTGGGTCAGAGATTTGGGTCTGTCAAAAGCAAAAGCCGAGCTGCTGGGTTAGAGACAGCAGGAATGGTGTTTGCTGTCACCAGGTATGAACATTTCTGTGTTTCGAGGCAGACATCGTGATATAACCAAATTTTTTGCACAAGTCGACAGTCTCTGTTTCTCTTGTGACATTGAAGGATTGTTCTCGGCCTTGGGTTGTGATCACAACCAGGAAGAGTGGCGTCTCTTCATTGATTCATCAATGTTAAGCCTGAAAGTTGTTCTGCTACACAATGGCAACGTTTATCCTTCAGTACCTGTTGGCTATGCAGCACACATGAAAGAAACGTATGAGAATATGGAACTGTCACTGAAGCACGTCCAGTATAGCAGGTACAACTGGAATATCTGTGGAGATCTTCAAGTCGTTGCTCTGTTACTAGGACTGCAGCTCAGCTCTACAAAGTACTGTTGTCTCATCTGTGAACGGGACAGCTGTGCCAAAGAGTCAACAGAACTGGCCACTCCGTAAAAAATTAGTTCCAGGACACAAAAGTGTGGCCCATGAATCACTTGTTGACCCGGCAAAGATATTTTTGCCTCCTCTTCACATAAACCTGGGACTCATGAAGAATTCTGTGAAAGCACTGAACAAGGAAGGCGAAGATTTTCTTTATTTAAGACAGATGTTCCCAAGAATAACTGACGCCAAGATCAAAGAGGGCATTTTTGTTGGCCCCCAGATCAGACTTGTTATGAGTGACAAGCAGTTTGAAGATCTGTTACTTGGGCCTGGAAAGCCTTCAAAGACGTTGTTGATAATTTTCTGGGCAATTACAGAGCCCCAAACACCATTCAGCTGGTAGACAAACTTCTCAAAGCATACAAGACCATGAAGTGCAACATGGCACTCAAGATTCATTTCCTCCACTCACACTTGGACTTTCTTCCCCACAAATCTTGGTGCTGTCCGTGACGAACACGGTGGCGCAGTGATAGAGCTGCTGCTTTGCAGCAAGAAGACTGTGGAAGATTGTGGGTTCGCTTCCCAGTTCCTCTCTGTGTGGATAGCGCTTTGAGTACTGAGAAAAGCACTATATAAATGTAATGAATTATTATTATTATTATTAAAGGTTTCACCAGGACATTGCTACGATGGAGAGACGATACCAGGGCAACTGGAATCCATCAATGCTTGCTGACTACTGTTGGACACTGCAACGTGATACACCAGACATTGAATACAAAAGAAAATCAGGTGGAGAACACTTTGAATTCTGTTGAATTTAATAGCTTACGTGAAGCATAAATGTGACTAAATACGTTACTGTCAGTAAACATATAAATGTCTATTTCTCAGAGTTCCTACGTGATGCAGTAAAACCAAAACTAGATTTATGTACACCCAGTAGATCACAATCAGCAAAAACTGTTCAGGAAGCACAACTTTTTTAAAAAAATTGTTGTGCAGTGTTAATAGAGAAACCGTTCTAAAGCTGCCACTAGCACCACTGAATCCTGCTATTCTGTTCACTTGGATTGCAAGGTCCTACCATCTCTAAAGTTCAGTTTTGGGTTCAAAAATGGGACAGCTTTCTCTAGAAACACATCAGTGTACTGCTTTTGTATGCAGAATGAAAGTTTTTCCTTCCGTTCTTTCAGCTTAAGGCAGAATCGCACACTCGAGGACATCAGTGGAAATGAAGGGCAAGTGCATTTAAAAGTGAAGCCAGGAAGGTCTTCTTTATGCAAAGAGTTGTGGGAATTGGGAACAAACTACTGAGACATGGAGCTGAAGCAGTATCCTTGACAACCTTTAAGAAGAATCTGAATGAGATTTGGGGACAGCCAAGCTATTAGCTACACAAACAGTCGACAAATGGACGCAGTGATCTCCTCTCGTTTGTCACATTTCTTATGGCCTTATGTTCCTTGTGATGGATTGCCAAGAAACTGAAGATTTCAGACATACTCTGATGTCCTCATTTCTAATCCTGTCCATCCTCATCACACCCAATCTTAGCATCTTTAACTCTGCCACTTCCAGCTCTGTCTCCTGTGCCACCGTCTCCAGCCCATATAGCACAGCTGGTCTCACTACCGTCCTGTAGACCTTCCCTGTCACTCTTGCTGATACCCGTCTGTCACAAATCACTCCTGACACTCTTCTCCACCCACTCCACCCTGCCTGCACTCTCTTTTTCACCTCTCCTTTTTTTCTTGTACTAATTTCACTTTATCGTTCATACTGTACAATGTCAACATGTCGACTCTTCAGGACGGCGGCACATTCGCGACTGCGCCCGGTAAGTGTACCGATGTTAATGGTCATCCGCCAGTCGTAATCATCGTCGTTCTTGGTGATGGTGGTGGTGGTAGTGGACTAACTTCTTTGGCCTGCCCCATCATTGAGCAGGTAGCCCCTCGCACATTTCCCACATCATTCAGGCGAGGATGACATGCGTCGCCTACGGGGGGTGCCCTAGCATTTAAGGTCGAGTTTTCAATGGGCATGGCATGATTGATGTGACAGAAAAATACCTCAACTGATGGGTCACACCACCTGTCATTGGAAAACCCCAAATGTTTGCCAAGTTACTTTGCTTCCGCCCTGCCCCGTGTGGAGGTGGTGGTGGGATTTTGGCAGCCAGGTTTAAGAGAAGACATGCGGCACATTGCTGTCACCCCCAAGTAGCAGCCCCAGCACTAAACCTTCATAAACACCACATGTAACGTCACTCAGTTCAAACAAGGTGCCACCCACCATAACCGTTCCTTCCCTTCTCCACACTTCTTTTTGTTTCTTTTAGTTAGATTAGACGAGATTAGGTAGAACTTTATTTGTCCCCAGGGGGAAATTTGGCTTTTTACCGAAGCTCTTTAAATAAATAAATACATAAATAGGTAGGCAAGTAAGCAAATAAATAAACACACATACTTTGGGCTGAACACACACAGGAATGCAAGAAAAAATCAAAAGGAAAAAAAAAGTTCCGACTTGGCTGTCCCGGTCTCAGTGAGGTGCTATGTAGACGTATTGCTGTTGGTATAAAGGACCCCCAGTCACGTCTCTTCACCCACTTGTGCTGAATAATTCGTTGTCTGAAAGTCCTTAGTGTTGCTGTGTCACAGAGAGGATGTGCAGCGTTGGTCATCATGGCACTCAGTTTTGTTTTAATACGACCTCCAGGGGGTCCAGAGTGTGTCCCATGTGCCATTTTAATGAGCTTGTTGATCTGGTGGTCCTCTCTTGAAGTGACGTTACCAGCCCAGCACACCACACTGGCCATCACAGGTGGTATTGAAGTTGTGAAGGGTGTCACTTCCCACCGTCTGTCCTTTCTTATGTAGTCGCTCTGTGTTCTGAGACCAGTCCAACCTGTCATTAATGTGAACCCCCAAGTACTTGTGCAAGTGGACCACCTCTACATCCACTGCTTGAATAGCGGTGCGGCCAAAGTCAACAACCAGTTCCTTGGTTTTGCTGATGTTAAAATGCAGGCACTTCTCTTGCCACCCCCTCCGCCCCATGACTCCTTTTCTCTGTCTCATCCCCTTTATCAACACACCTCAAAGGTGGAGAATCATCTGAGAATTCCTGCAAGTGATCTGACCTGCTGGTCTGCCTGTCGTCTGAGAGTGAAGATTAAAGCAGACTGACCTGTTCCTTGTGGTGTTCCTCACACGGTCCTCAAGCCTCACACATTGTGGTCTGCCTGGCAAATGGTTCTTCATCCAGGACACAATCCACCTGCTTATCTCTGAGCTGAACCATTGGAAGGGATGGCTGGATGGTATTGAAGGTGCTGGAGAAATCAAGAAACATAATCCTCGCAGCTCTGTCCAGGTGAGAATAATTCCTTGAGGTGCAGACAGATCATTGCCTCCTCCACTCCAATCTTTGCCTGATAGGCAAACTGCAGTGGGTCCAGGTGGTCTACCACAAGAGGACTCCTATAGTCCAGGACCAGCCTCTCAAATGATGTGAGATGTAAGTGCCACTGGTCTGTAGTCCTTAGGCTGTAGCAGTGCTACAACTTGATGGACTCCATTTCCCAGCTGCCCTGAAGGGTATTGTCCTCATTGGACATCAGCGACTGGCGCTGGGGCTGCTGGGGACAAGAAGGGGTGGTGGGAACTTGAAAAGAGAGCCAGCCAGTTGAACTGAGTAGGAGCCCCGTTGTTTGTTTGTCAGCACTGTCACCGTTTGCCGGTGTGGAGATTACGCGGTTAGCCTGCATCACTGTTGCATTGGATTCAAGTTTCGTCTTGTGCTTCCTCTGAGGGAGCGTCTCAATACAAACCGCTTTAGAAACGGTGGGACAGATTTCATATTCACCTCCGCAGTTCAGCTTCACTTGCATCCATCACATGGGACTGCTTCATGGATGTTGTCGTGGATGTTTATTGTCGTGATTTGTATTTGTTCTCGCCGAAGGAGAAGGGGAAGGTTGTCTGATTTTTTGCTGTTTCCATTTAATTTCCATTTAATATATTATTCATTCATGATTTTGACTCGTGTCTCTGTCTGTGAGGGAGTGTGAGTCGGGCCAAGGCTGGGTGCGCTCCTGGAATCCCCACTGTGATACATGGCCGGCAGTTTATCCCGGCCAATACCTCCAAGCCACCAGATGGAGCCCTCCCTGCAACATGGAGGTGCCCCAAATTCCAGCAGGGCATCATGGACCTTGGAGTTTTAAATCACAGCCCTGCTGGATACCGTGGGGGCTGCCAGGGGACGCTGCAGGGAGGCTCAGGAACTTTTATTTTCTGTATAACCCGGAAGTACTTCCCAGTCACGGGGACAGGGGAAATGACGTACTTCCGGGCTGAAGAAAAGAACGAATTTTCATCTGATCCGGAAGTGCTGGGAAATCACACGGACTGAGGGGGATAGAAGCACTTCCGGGTCAAGAGATATAAAAGGACTGTGGGAAACTCCAGCAAGTTGAGCCGAGTTGGGAGGAAGGGTGACTGAGCTTCTGGGAGTGGAGGATTTGTTTATTGATTATTGCACTGTGGATTATTGAGTATTGTGGTGGTGGAGGTGCTTTGTGCACATAGATAGATAGATAGATAGATAGATAGATAGATAGATAGATAGATAGATAGATAGATAGATAGATAGATAGATAGATAGATAGATAGATAGATAGATACTTTATTAATCCCAATGGGAAAATAATAAATTTAGTTTTGGGACTTTTACTTGGGCGGCACGGTGGCACAGTGGGTAGCGCTGCTGCCTCGCAGTTGGGAGACCTGGGGACCTGGGTTCGCTTCCCGGGTCCTCCCTGCGTGGAGTTTGCATGTTCTCCCCATGTCTGCGTGGGTTTCCTTCCACAGTCCAAAGACATGCCGGTTAGGTGGATTGGCAATTCTAAATTGGCCCGAGTGTGTGCTTGGTGTGTTTGTGTGTGTCCTGCAGTGGGTTGGCACCCTGCTTGGGATTGGTTCCTGCCTTGTGCCCTGTGTTGGCTGGGATTGGCTCCAGCAGACCCCCGTGACCCTGTGTTCGGATTCAGCGGGTTGGAAAATGGATGGATGGACTTTTACTTGGTGTCTGATGTGTGGTCTGAGGGTTCAAGGGGTCGACAGCGCCCCCTATCTGTCACACCACCAAAAAATAAATAAATCACTGTCCCATTGACGGTGTGAATCTGAACACCTATCTTTGTAGGAACAGGAACAACTCAGGACGTTTTCCACGGCAGTGGCACTTTCTGAAGCCTTAGGGACAGATTAAAGAGGTGGCACAGAGTTGGTCAGCACAAGATCTTGACAAATGATGTCATGTGGTCCTGCAGCTTTTCTTGTGTGCTGCTTCCTCAGTTGTCTCCTTACTTGCTTTTCAGTTATGGACGCTCTCAAGAGACTTTTGAAAATCCAGACCATTATTATCACATGCGTCTCTCTGACCATCTGCTTTGTTTCTTCCTCCTATAACTCCAACATGATAGTGACACACACTTGTTCTTGATGTCTTTTTCTTAATAATTTCTTCCGTGATTCCACCCATGTTGCACGTGTAGCTTACTGGCCTACAGTTCTTCTGATCAGCCCAATCACCTTTTTTTTATATAATGTGATAATGTTAAGGACTTTTGATCCTTTGGAGTTTCCCCAGGGTGCCATGATTGTCGAAAAATATGCATCAAGGATTTCTATGTGCACTCAGTAACCTCGTCAAGTCCTCCATGATTAACTGTTATCTGGTCTCAATAATTTGGTACATTTCGGCCATTTTAATCCAAGCAGCACTTCTCCCTCTCCAATTTCCAAGTCCCTTAGGACCTCCTGGGCAGTCCGTGTTACTTTTCAAGCTCATCCACTTCTTCACATGTCAAAACCTCACAGCAATGCTGGTTCAGAGCTTCTCCTGTTTCACTATCCACATATCCTGGTCCACGCTTACCGCTGCTTAGACGCAACACCTCCTCTTTGTCTGTTTTTTTAACTGCTAATTTACTTTCACCCACCTTTTTGACTTTTGTTCAGTCATCTTCTCCTGCTGCGTTTCATCTTTTCTAATATCCTCTGTGAAATAATCCGCCTTGACACGCACAAAAAAAGGTTTGGGGCTGCCATCCATATACTTGAGATTTGGCTGCAAAAAGAGAAAATAAGCTGCACAGTTGTGGACAGACTGAGTCCAAAACAGAACTCACTAACACAGGAAAGATGGCGGGGTTTTAAGGGCGGTCAGGGGGAGTGATGTCATCAGGTCCAGAACTGGAAGTGACGTCATCAGACCCAGGCAGAATTTCCCATGTTTGATCTGCACAAATAATAGAGAAAAGGATTATTGCACTCTGCCACCCCCTGGCCTGGCATGGAATTACCTTCTTCGGAACCCTTCAGCTGTCTCCCATGCACACGTGAGTGACACGTCTTTAACTTGAACACTGCATTGGCACTGATGACTTCCAGCACCTTCAGCAAGTTATTCAGACCCTTCACCTTTTTTACATTTTGCTGTGTTTCAGCCTTATGCTAAAATCCATCCATCCATTTTAAAACCTGCTGAATCCGAACACAGGGTCACGGGGGTCTGCTGGAGCCAATCCCAGCCAACACAGGGCACAAGGCAGGAACCAATCCCGGGCAGGGTGCCAACCCACCGCAGGACACACACACACACACACACACACCAAGCACACACTAGGGCCAATTTAGAATCGCCAATCCACCTAACCTGCATGTCTATGGACTGTGGGAGGAAACCCACGCAGACACGGGGAGAACATGCAAACTCCACGCAGGGAGGAAGCGAACCCAGGTCTCCAGGTCTCCCAACTGTGAGGCAGCAGCGCTACCCACTGCGCCACCGTGCCGCCCCTATGCTAAAATCGTTTAAATTATTTTTTTTTCCTCATCCAGCAATACTCGGCACCCTAGAATGACAAAGCGAAAACAGGATTTGTGGAATTTCTGCAAATGTATTAAAAAGTTAAAAACTTATGTTAGGGTTAGTTAGTTATGGGAAAGAGTAGTGGAAACTCGGTTAAGATGTGAGGTGATGATTAGTGACCAGCAGGATGGTTTCATGGCAAGAAAGAGCACCACAGATGTGATGTTTGCTCTGAGGATGTTGATGGAGAAGTAGAGAGAAAGACAGAAGGAGTTGCATTGCGTCTTTGTGGACCTGAAGAAAACAACTGACAGGGTGACAAGAGAGGAGCTGTGGTATTGTATGAGGAAGTCGGGAGTGGCAGGGAAGTACGTAAGAGTGGTACAGGATATGTATGAGGGAAGTGTGACAGTGGTGAGGTCTGCAGGTCTGCAAATGTGAATTTCCCCTTGGGATTAATAAAGTATCTATCTATCTAGTCTGCGGTGGGTTGGCACCCTGCCCGGGATTGGTTCCTGCCTTGTGCCCTGTGTTGGCTGGGATTGGCTCCAGCAGACCCCCGTGACCCTGTGTTTGGATTCAACGGGTTGGATAATGGATGGATGGATCTATCTAGTAGGAGTGATGGAGGTGGGATTACATCAGGGATCGGCTCTGAGTCCTTTCTTATTTGGAATGGTGATGGACAGGTTGACAGATGAGATTAGATAGGAGTCTCCGTGGACTGTGATGTTTGCTGATGATATTGTGATCTGTAATGAGACTAGGGAGCAGGTTGAGGAGACCCTGGAGAGGTGGAGATATGAGAGGAGAGGAATGAAGGTCAGTAGGACCACCAAGACAGAATACATGTGTGTGAATGAGAGGGAGGTCAGTGGAATGGTGAGGATGAAGGGAGTAGAGTTGGCGAAGGTGGATGAGTTTAAATAGTTGGGATCAACAGTACAGAGTAATGGGGATTGTGGAAGAGAAGTGAAGAAGAGAGTGCACGCAGGGTGGAGAAGAGTGATAGGAGTGATTTGTAACAGATGGGTATCAGCAAGAGTGAAAGGGAAGGTCTACAGGACGGCAGTGAGACCAGCTATGTTATATGGGCTGGAGACGGTGGCACAGGAGACAGAGCTGGAGGTGGCAGAGTTAAAGATGCTAAGATTTGCATTGGATGTGATGAGGATGGACAGGATTAGAAATGAGGACATTAGATGGTCGGCTGAAGTTGGACGGTTGGGAGACAAAGTCAGAGAGGTGAGATGGTGTTGGTTTGGACATGTGCAGAGGAGAGATGAGGGGTATACTGGGAGAAGGGTGCTAAGGATAGAGCTGCCAGGGAAGAGGAGAAGAGGAAGGCCTAAGTCAGCGTTTCTCAACCTTTACGTATTTGTGACCCGAGTTTTCATAACAGTTTTAATCGCGCCCCCCTAACGTTTTTTTGAAACCCTAATTAAATGTATTCCTATATTTTTTGCTGCCGAGACACCACTACAAGATTAAAATTTCCCTACGAATAGCAAAGTTATGCCACATATGGCAACATTCGCGCCCCCCTTTTTTGTTATTTCAGTTTGAGAACCGCTGGCCTAAGAGAAAGTTTATGGATGTGGTGATAGAGGACATGCAGGTGATGGGAGTAACAGAGCAAGATGACGAGGACAGGAGGATATGGAAGATGATGATCCGCTGTGGTGACCCTTAACAGGAGCAGCCGAAAGAAGAAGAAGAACATTAAAAATAAAAAAACTGTAAAATCACATTGACACAAGAGCTCAGACCCGTTGTTACGACGTTTGAAATGTGGCTCAGGTGCACCCCATTCTATTGCTCGTCGTTGTGACATGTGTGGAGTCCACCTGTGGTCAGTTCAATTGACCAGACCGGTGCATCCCAAACTCGGTCCTGGGGACCCTCACGGTGGCTGCAGGTTTTCGTTCCAACCAACTTCTGTTTTGAGTTGGACTCCTAGCCTAATTAAGTCAGCTGTTATTTCCCAGTTTCTCTGTTTTGGAGTCAGTAGAGAAATAAAACAACTACTTTTTTTAACTTTTATTAAAATGTACTAAGGGGGTAGTTTTGTTTTATTTTTCAACTTTTTAACAATTTTCATCCTGATTTTCATTCTGCTCTTCCAGGTGTTCTGATTGTTTTATTTTATTATCTATTAATTAGTGGGTCGGGTGGCACGGTGGCGCAGTGGGTAGCGCTGCTGCCTCGCAGTTGGGAGACCTGGGGACCTGGGTTCGCTTCCTGGGTCCTCCCTGCGTGGAGTTTGCATGTTCTCCCCGTGTCTGCGTGGGTTTCCTCCGGGCGCTCTGGTTTCCTCCCACAGTCCAAAGACATGCAGGTTAGGTGGATTGGCGATTCTAAATTGGCCCTAGTGTGTGCTTGGTGTGTTTGTGTGTGTCCTGCGGTGGGTTGGCACCCTGCCCGGGATTGGTTCCTGCCTTGTGCCCTGTGTTGGCTGGGATTGGCTCCACCAGACCCCCGTGACCCTGTGTTCGGATTCAGCGGGTTGGACAATGGATGGATGGATTAGTGGGTCTGACGCTAAAGTCACTGCGGCCTTTCATCATGGAGTGTCGCTTACCTGGCTGTCAGTTCTCTTTGTTTTACTTATCATTATTAGGATACAATGAAAGGCGCACAAAAGTAACAAAACAATAGGATAACAACAAAAGAGAGGTAAGCGTTTCTCATTTCTAAATGTCTCATAAATGTAAAAATCAAACCGCTGGGCTTTTCTAAAGGCAGAATAAGAGAAGAGAAAAAGAGCATCTAAATAAATGAGACCAATTAATATCACTAATGGTGAATTGGCTGGAATAAAAACCTGCAGCCACTAGGGGTCTTCAGGACCAAGTTTAGGAACCACTGGACTAGACTGATTAGCTGACTGGCTATAGATGGTCCCACAGGAGAGCAAAACCCAAGCCATATGGTCAAAAGAATTGCCTGCAGAGACAGAATTGTGTCGAAGTGCAGATCTGAAGATGACATTGAAGGTTCCCAAGAGCACCGTGGCCTCCATAATTCTTAAATATGTGGAACAACCCTGACTCTTGCTAGAGCTTGGCTACCCAGCCAAACGTAGCAATCAAGGGAGAAGAGGTGACCAAGGACCCAATGGTCACTCTGGCTTATCTCCAGAGAACAGGAGAAACACCAAGAAGGACAACCATCACCACAATACTCCACAGATTGTTCGGCTTTGTGACGGACTGGCCAGGCAGGAGCCTCTTCATAATATAAGAAACATGAAAGCAAAAGGCACCTAAAAGACTCTCAGACTGTGAGAAAGAAGATTCTCTGGTCTGATGAAACCAACATTGAACTGTTTGGACTCAGTTCTAAGTGTCACGTCTGGAGATAATAGACACCACTCGCCACCTCTGCTATACCAATACCAGCAGTGAAGCATGATGGTGGCAACATTAAGGACTGGGAGACTCGTCAGGGTTGAGGGAAAGCTAAATGGATCAAAGTACAGAGATACCTTGAATGACAACCTTCTCTGAAAACTCTGGGCCATGGACTGGGCCGAAAGTTCACCTTTCAACTAGACAAAGCAAAGAGCAACACAGGAATGGCTTAGGGACAACTCTGGGAATGCTTTTGAGTGGCCCTGCCGGAGCCTGGCCCTGAACCCAATCAAACATCTCAAGAAAGACCTGAAAATAGCCGTCCACTGACGGTCTCCATCCAACCAGACAGAGTAGGAGGAGATCAGCAGAGAAGAATGGCAGAAAATCCTCAAATCCAGGCGTGTGAAGACTCCGTGCTGGAATGGCTACCAAAGGGGCTTCAAAGAAATGCTGAGGAAAGAGTCTGTTTACTTGTGTCAGTAGGACCATTCAGTGTTTTTGTTTTTAATAAAACTACCAAAATTTCTCAAATCCTCTTTCTGATTTGTCATTTTGGGATATCGAGTGATGCTTGATGAGGGAAAATGTGAATTTAAATGACTTTAGATAGATAGATAGATAGATAGATAGATAGATAGATAGATAGATAGATAGATAGATAGATAGATAGATAGATAGATAGATAGATAGATAGATAGATAGATAGATGTGAAAGGCACTATATGATAGATAGAAATGAAAGGATGTATATAATAGATAGATAGATAGATAGATAGATAGATAGATAGATAGATAGATAGATAGATAGATAGCTAGATAGATAGATAGATAGATAGATAGATAGATAGATAGATAGATAGATAGATAGATAGATAGATAGATAGATAGATAGATAGATAGATAGATAGATAGATAGATAGATAGATAGATAGATAGATAGATACTTTATTAATCCCAATGGGAAATTCACATTTCACAAGGAGTCTGAAGACCTGCTAATTGGCACTGTATTCTGTGTGGTGGTCGCAGCATCACTGACCCATCGCCACACCAGGGGGCTGAACTAACATGGTTGTCTCACTTAGGAGGTCCAAACTCCATGTGGCAACCCCCTTGTGTCACGCATGGCACCCTGCTGTTCAATGTAATGGCAAGTTCTTTGGCTCTTTATTGGAAAACTTGGGTCTGAAGTTGTAGGGACACCTGGGGCCACTAGGGGGAGAGTACGGGAATAGAAAGGAGCTATGTGGAGAATAAATGTTCAAACTCATAATACTGATCTAGAGTGGTAGTGGAGTGATGTACCGTGTTAGCCTTTTGTGTATGCCATGAGAAGTCAAGCAATTGGCTAACTGAGTAGATTACGACATTCAAGCTTTCAAGGCAGCTCTGGAACCTTCTAACGGCGAGGTGTAAACCACAAACTGGAGTTACCTCAAGGTGGTGTCCCCCCTGCAGGAACCAGGGACTTTGTAGAAACTTAGGACCTCTCATAGCGTTCCCACCTCAGGAACTTGGGTCAGTTGTTGCTCCTGGTCGGTCGTTCCTGGTACTTTTGTGAGCACCTACTCCGGTGTATGTACTTTTTGTCATGGGTGGGGCTCGGACGATGAATTGTGCTGATTGGTTGACAACAAGCACTGGTGCTGTCTCACAAATCTGTTTGTAGTTTGGACTTTGGAGAGTAATTGATGAAGATGGAGTGCTGCACTTTGCACCGCGTCACTCTTCATAGCCACACACTGCATCAGAGCAAAGCAAAGCAATGTGATTGTTTCGAAACAATAAGCTGGGGGGTCACCTGTGAACTCCAAACGCGTCTCACTTCACTCTTCTTTGTACAACTCATACTTTGCATAAAGGTTACAGTTCCTGTTGTATGGTGGAAACGCAACACACAAAAGTCTCCCAAGGACTATAACTGGCCCAAAGCTTACATCCTATGGGAACTCATTGGGTCCTGAAAACAAAGTTCTTGAGGTGGCAAAGCGCCTTTTGTTTATACAGAAAGACAGAAACACAATTCTGAAGCCCTCCTTGTTTGTCAAATATTAACAAACCTCTTCAACCTAAGAATCATTCAGCAAGAGAGGACAATAATGCATGATCAAGATCTTCTGGTAAGATAACCATCCAATAAAACCTTTGGAAATTTGTGATGAGATTTCCTAACATTGTGGATCTGTAATCAAATTAATCTTCTGTGTCAGTCAGAGATATGGAAGTGGTCCTCAGATCTGCTCTCTCGTGTCTATTCAAGCCGTGATGGAACTAGTTTAACCAGTTTAACTTCCCATTTCTTTCTGTCCCGTTGTGTCGTGAAGTTGCCCAAAAGCACTGAGACTACTGAAGTGATCTCCTACAAGAACATCTCCACTGCCATGCTGAACCTGAAACCTGTCAACTACGAATTGAGGGACACTCACCACAGGAGAACTTTGACAAAGTCTTCAGGATGGATCGACTGGCTGCTGCCGCTGTTCTTCGGGCAAACTCACCGCTTGACGTGGGATTTCGGCCCCCAGACGACTCATTGACTAGCATGGAGCCATCATAGACTCAAAACTGTGAGGCGTTGATTTAAACTCTAAATCTCTTTCAAACACACACAACATGCTTAAACAAGACGCCATTTTAGCTGTGGTAATCTTTGTGTGATATTTTATATCTTTTAGCTTAATATCAATGCAAACTGCTAGATATTTGACCTCAACCAATCTTCGACTTTTTTGCAATGAGCAGAATTGACTTCATTTATTAACTCCGGGATAATTAGAATGAGAGCAGACAATCAGTCTGCAAAAGCAAAACACTTCTCGATCATTCATGCAAGTCTACGAGTCAGTCTGGTGTTCGCCACTCATAGACACAAAGCCAAATGACGGAAGAACAGCAAAGACCCGACGTCTGCATTCCCAAAGAATCCGACGAGAAGTCTGCAGACTGAAGAAAATCCAAAGCGACTCTGAAAAGACTCATCGCCTACCCCCTGTATTTCTACATAAGTATTTTGAAATGTCTTTCCTGTTTTAAACTACCTTCTTCCTGGAGCTGACTCTCGGAACTGTGAGTGAAAAAGGAGACAGTGATAGTGACAGCGCCCCCTCTTGTCATGGGGGTTTGGGGTACTGCTTACCTCAACAGAGCCAGGAAGGTAATCTCCAGGTGCACGTGTGGGACAGTGTTTAATGTATTTATTGATTTTATTCTGAAGTTTAGGGCGGCATGGTGGCACAGTGGGTAGCACTGCTGCCTCGCAGTTAGGAGACCCGGGTTCGCTTCACAGGTCTTCCCTGCATGGAGTTTGCATGTTCTCCCCGTGTCTGCGTGGGTTTCCTCACACAGTCCAAAGACATGCAGGTTAGGTGCATTGACGATTCTAAGTTGTCCCTAATGTGTGTGCCCTGCTGTGGGCTGGCTCCCTGCCCTGGGTTTGTTTCCTGCCTTGCGCCCTGTGTTGGCTGGGATTGGCTCCAGCAGACCCCTGTGACCCTGTAGTTAGGATATAGCGAGTTGGATAATGGATGGATGGATGAATTCTGAAGTTTATGTTGTGGCTAAATGTGCTTGATACACCCTGTTCACTGTGGACGAAAAAGGCACACTGGAAAGCAGACAGATAATATTTTCTCAATTCACTTTATTTATTCATTCGGAGTCGCAGTAAGTAGAGATTCAAAAGAGTATAACTTATTGCCGCAAAGCTCAATTGAACCCTGATCAAAAGCCAGGAGGGGTTTTTTTATACTTCAGCATCTCATGATTAATAAGACAGAAAGAACATCCTTATCAAACCAGTAAAGTTAAACAATATGTCTGTTGAGCTAAGCATTATCTGTGTTTTGGAAGCTAAGCACAGGAGAGACGCCTTTGCATAAACTACATGTACTTTCTGCAGCCTTGTGACCTTGTCCCTGAAACATTCACTCTGAGAAAGGGAAAAACAAGAAACAGCTTACATTTTATTCATCTGGACACTATTTCTCCTGAACCCTGGAATAACATATTTTTGTTAGTTCATAAGCCAAAGCGCCTCTCACTGGCAAGTCACAAAATAGTTATTATAAAGATTCTAATTTACTAAACACAAAGAAATACATGGTGCTGAGGAGAACATTCTTCTTCTACATTCCCCCCTTTTTTGAACCAACAAAAATATGGGTGACACAGGAGTAACAAGGGAGAGAGTAGGAGAAGGGGAAGGAGTGGAAGGAAAGGAGGAAGAAATGGGAAGCATGCATTCTTCATGTAACATAAAAGCCTTGGCCACGGAGGCAGTGAAATACTGGGACACAAGATATCTAATTAGGGGGACTACACAGCAGGCCACAAGCAACAGAATGATAAAAGCAACGGCCAGTGAAATAAAAACTGACCTGAGCCATCAGCCCCAGGGGCTAGAAATGCCAGAAGTGGTAGCTAATTCATTTGAAAGGGCAGTTAAACCTGTCAAAGCACGGGTGATTGATCCATCGGGAGGCGTATTATTAGGGATGTAAGTGCAGCACGCATCACCAAACATAGCACATACAACCCCTTTTCAGCAAGGAGCATATCTAATGCTAATCGATTTTGCCAAGTCATAAGGGATGTTCTATCAAGCTGTTCATGTATCCCTTCAACAGCCTCTTTAGTAAAATTCAGGAAACGCTGTTGGTTGTAATATAAGTAATTAATCCAATCTACATTTTTATTTATTGTAATTTGGGGGAAAATAGACTCAAATCCGGCAGCAACTTGATCTCGCGCTTGAAATTTATCAGGGCCTCCGCGAGGGACACCAATGGAATCAAAGTAAACGCCAGGGCCGTGAAGAGAGAATGTGGAGGGGTCAGCAGAGCGGGATGGACGACGTCGGCCAGAGCTGGACGACATGCGAGGAGAATTCAAAGGGAGGAGGCGGAATGGCATAACAAGTTGGGTTAATGTGCATGTGCCAGTGCACACAGGGGGAAGAATATCAAGTAATTTTAATGTACTGCACATCCACCAAACATCAGCACGCGGAGTGGACTGTGTCAACAGGAAAAGTGATAATGTAGAATTAAATGAGGTGGAGTTAACCTGGAAAGTCTGGGAACAGAAGGAAGAAGGGATATGACCAACATCAGTACCTCGGAAGGGGGAACTATAATTACTAGAGAAGCAGGTATAATCGCCTTCATGAGACTGGAACATCGGGGGAGTCATCTGAGGAGTGGGGGGAAGAGGAGAGAAAGTGTAATGCAGTTAGAGTCTTTTGGTGTGGACGGAGAGGTAAAAAGGGCAAGGAGACAAGGAAGACCAACAGGGTAAATATTAGAAAGAGGGAAAGGGACGGTAGCCAAATGTGGCCTGGCCGTAGCACAGGCGTAGCAATCAGATTGATTTACTTACTTAGCCGAATATAATACCCACTGTAACCAACGGTTCTGATCGCCATAGCCAGTTTCAATTGAAAAAGTGGATGAGAGGGTGGAAATATTCATAATCTTAACAGGAGAAAAGTCTGAACCAGAAGTTGGGGAGACGGGTGTGTGTGCAGGAGAATGAGAGGTGTTAGTAACAGGGTTGTCAATCTTAATTTGAAATCTCCCTAAAGGGTCTGTTCCAGATACATATGCCCCTAATATATAGGTTCCTGAGTCATGTAAAGAGGGGTTCTTCAAAGTGATGATCAAGGGGTTACAATGGTTGTCAACACATTTATGAGAAGCACGTCCTTTTATGATAGAAAATCGATTTTTCAAACCGTATTTTTGGGCCTCAAAAGGTTGAGAACCCCAGTCCTCAGTTCCAGTGTTAGCAAAAACCCATTGCCAGGTGTCACAGTTACCCCCCTAATAATACTTCGTAACAGTCATACACACGTATTTGTCAGACCAGGTCCACTGGGCTTGTCGACCAGTCCCACAGTTGATAATAAAGCAGAAACCAACCTGCACTGATGTGGTGATTCCTAACGGGAAAGTCAAGGTGACCAGGGCAGTAGACAAGGGAAAAGAAAGCATAGTAGCACAGCAATCAAGGGTGCCATCTCTTGCAATGTGAGGCGTGAATTCAGGCGGGCAATCCTTCCATTTTCACTGCATGTGGTGTGGATAGAAGAACTTGGAACGGTCCTCTCCACCTCGGCTGATGCCAATGTTTCCTCCGAGTGTCACGGACGAGGATCCAAGTGCGTAAGGGAATCGGCGTGTCTTTAGATGGAAGATTAGTCCTCCAGGCCTGGTTAACCTGCTCGTGGACTTCTTTCAGAGAAGCTCGCAGACCTGTAAGACAAGAGAGAAGATCATTGTCCACAGTGTGCAGGTTAACATTTGTCATCCGGTCAGAATTTCAAACGGCGACAGTCCTAATTGCTGGTGTGTTCTTCCCCTCAATCCCATTAAGGCCAGAGGCAAAGTGTCCGGCCAGGATAAATTGGTCTGCTCACAGATTTTTTTTTTTTTTGCTAATTTAGATTTTAGGGTGCCATTATCAGTTTGCAATTTCTGTGGTATGCCCCACCTAGGAATAATTTCTTTGATTAAAGCTTTGGCTACAGTTTTAGCATCAGCGTGTTTAGAAGGAAAAAATTCTACCCATCGGGAGAACACATCAACAATTACCAGACAATAACGGTAACCTTCAGACAGAGTTAGTTCAATGAAATCCATTTGGAGGTGTTCAAACGGACCCATTGGATTAGGTGTAACGGCGGGACTTACCTGGACTTTCCTACATTAGACTTTTGACATAATGCACAGTATCTGCAGAACTGCTCTGCAGAGAAGCCTTTGGGAGGAAAGGTTTGTTAGTTTGCCTATGGGTCCAGACTCCATAAGAGAGGGACCATTCTTTGGACTATTGTCTTTTTTCTCTGTCCGTGGCTGCACTCTGTAAAGAAACAAGTTGATTATCAGGGTCCTGGCTGTAAAAGAGGGCTTGGGGTGTGAAGTGTGGCACAGGAGCTTAGGAATGGAGCAGCAAAAATCCTTTGTCAGGTAAACAAAATTGAGACTGACAATTTAAGTCATAAGATCCCATCCCAGCAGTTTCACAGGACACAAATGATTTAACAGAAAGCAACGAGTCAATAATGAAACTGTTAATGCTGAGCTGTAATTGCACAGGAACCTCCTTCAGCGCATGGCTCCTGTGTCCATTTCAAAGGCAGTTTCTTTGCCATTAAAGTCAATAAAAGATCAGTTTCAGCATGACGAGTAAGCAAAGGAAACTGGAAAAAGTGGCTGGGGTCCCTGATATTTCTTAGGACCAAGGAATGTCATTAGGCTCAGGGAGAGGGGGTGACGGAGGCGCTTGTGTGGGCAGTTGCGTCTGAAATGTCCAAGTTCACCGCAGACGTAACAGGCATATGACGCTGGCGTCTGCTCCGAAGGGTTAGGCATCTGAGCAAAAGGATTTTTAGGGTTTGATAAATGGAACCCGCGTCCTCTTCCGTGCCGTCGCCCTCGACCTCCAAAGAATTTTCCACGTCCTCTCCCCCTAGCCAGGTCAGTTCTTCCAGTATAGTAATTTATTTGTGCAGCCAAAAGTTTGGTCTGTGTCTCTGACTCTTTTAATTTAGTCTGACTGTCAGCATGCTCTGCATGACGCTTGTCTTCCTCGAACGTTGCGGTCTTCCAGCCTTTTTGCAGGACGTGCAGACTTTGCTTTGAATGGCACTTCTCAGTCTCGAGATGAAAGGAGGCACTGCAGCACGAGTTCTAGCCCAGAGTGATTAGCCATCAGATCTTGCAATCGGTGAGCCGGCTGAAAGTAGTGACCAGTTTGTGCCCTTTTTATATTTTTCTGCCAGGGCTCCTTTCAAAGGCTCTCACTGGGCCTTCATTCCAACGCCAAGGGACACCGTTATGATCACCGTGATTTACAGTTGCCCATGTGGTGCTCAGCTGTCGACGGAGCACCTGTGTCCACTCTGCAGCATTTGTTTTATACATGTTATCCAGCTGCTGTAACAGCTCCACAAATTGCAGTCCACGGACTGCTCGTGCGCTGGGAGACTCTTTTAATTTCTGCCATTGCAATCCATTAGCACCTTGTGAATGATCTGAATTATCTTCCTCAGGGTCAATATGTGAGGATGGGTCATAATGATATTGTTCATCGTAAAAACCTGCTCCAGACGGTTTGTCTGTTAACAGGGGTGTTGTTGGAGAAGAGGGTGCAGGAGGTGGAGGTGGGGGGAGTTTTGGTAAGGAGGGGGTGGACAGATTACGGGGTATAGGGGGTCTTTCTTTTCAGTCTGCTTTCTTTTACTTTCAGGCTTGGGCGCTGTCTCTATCTTCACTTTCTGCAACACTAGCAATAATTCTTCCTTGTCTTTTTTGTGTTTTGACTTCAGCAGCCAGCAGGTTGTTACGCCTCTGCTTATTCCACTTCTTCCATGCCTTTTAAAATCCAACCCAGTCTGCTTCTCTATTAACTGTTTAGGGGACCCGCTTTCAATCCCGACGGTGTACTAGGAGCCTGGTGATTCTCTGAAAATAATCCTTCTAACATTAAGTTTTGAGGACCCTGGGGGACCTGTTTGACTGGCGTGCCATTATAATTTCCCATAGTAAGCGGCAGGCCTTCAACAGAGAGCAACTCAATCCCCGATTATTTCTCGTCCCACTTGTCGTCCCCGGAATCAACCAGTCGACAAGTGGAAATCAACCTCCCCTCTTCCAAATTTCACACGTACTCTAACTGCCCCTTTCACCCCTATTCCTCTTAATATAGGAACGTGCCACTCGGTCCTTTCTACTCGAATTCTTAAGGGATGACTTACTAGCATTCACACTGTGCCGTCACTCTCTATGAATCCCTAAAACCCTTCTAGGTCTATACGGTATGATTCTCTATTCTTTCAGCATGCTTTTATTTTTTATTCTCTTTTATTATTATTTTCTTTTTTCTTTTCCCCGTATACGTCTATTTCTTCCAGCACACCAGTCAAACCAACGGGAATCCCCCGAATCTACTCACCGCGACTCCTTCTGCCTGCCTGGAAAAATCCCATCCAGTTGCTTTTCGTTTCGGTCAGGAGGAGGTCAGCGACTCCCCACACAGGAAAACGCCCGAGGTTGGCCAGTCCTGACTTTTACCGGAGCTGGTCCTCGATCCGCGGAAATCGGTCCACTTGGACGAACCCGCCCAGGGAGTCGTCTGCCCGTCTCCTGCCCCACGTTCGGGCGCCAAAAACTGTGGACGAAAAAGGCACACTGGAAAGCAGACAGATAATATTTTCTCAATTCATTTTATTTATTCATTCGGAGTCGCAGTAAGTAGAGATTCAAAAGAGTATATCTTATTGCCGCAAAGCTCAATTGAACCCTGATCAAAAGCCAGGAGGGGTTTTTTATACTTCAGCATCTCATGATTAATAAGACAGAAAGAACATCCTTATCAAAACAGTAAAGTTAAACAATATGTCTGTTGAGCTAAGCATTATCTGTGTTTTGGAAGCTGAGCACAGGAGAGATGCCTTTGCATAAACTACATGTGCAGTTCTGCAGCCTTGTGACCTTGTCCCTGAAACATTCACTCTGAGAAAGGGAAAAACAAGAAACAGCTTACATTTTATTCATCTGGACACTATTTCTCCTGAACCCTGGAATAACATATTTTTGTTAGTTCATAAGCCAAAGCGTCTCTCACTGGCAAGTTACAAAATAGTTATTATAAAAATTCTAATTTACTAAACACACAAAATACATGGTGCTGAGGAGAACATTCTTCTTCTACATCACCCACGACTGTGTCGCCTCCCACAAAGATAACAACATCCTAAAGTTCACAGACAACACCGCAGTGATAGGACACATCACTGGTGGAGATGAGGTGGCCTACAGGAGAGAGGTGGGCAGTCTGGTGTCAGTTTGCATACCAGGAGAAGGTGTGAGCAGAGGATGCCATCATCTACATGCTACACCGATCCCTCTCCCACTTGGACAGAGGCAGTGGTGCTGTAAGAATTATGTTTCTGGACTTCTTTAGCGTCTTCAACACCATCCAACCTCTGCTCCTTAGTGACAAGCTGACAGAGATGGGAGTAGATTCATACCTGGTGGCATGGATCGTGGACTATCTTACAAACAGACCTCAGTATGTGCGTCTCGGGAACTGCAGGTCTGACATTGTGGTCAGCAGCACAGGAGCGCCACAGGGGACTGGACTTTCTCCGGTCCTGTTCAGCCATCGGACTTCCAATACAACTCGGAGTCCTGCCATGTGCAAAAGTTCACTGACGATACTGCTATGGTGGGCTGCATCAGGAGTGGGCAGGAGGAGGAGTATAGGAACCTAATCAAGGACTTTGTTAAATGGTGTGACTCAAACCACCTACACCTGAACACCAGCAAAACCAAGGAGCTGGTGGTGGATTTTAGGAGGACCAGGCCCCTCATGGACCCCGTGATCATCAGAGGTGACTGTGTGCAGAGGGTGCAGACCTATAAATACCTGGGAGTGCAGCTGGATGATAAATTAGACTGGACTGCCAATACTGATGCTCTGTGCAAGAGAGGATAGAGCCGACTATACTTCCTTAGAAGGCTGGTGTCCTTCAACATCTGTAATAAGATGCTGCAGATGTTCTATCAGACGGTTGTGGCGAGCGCCCTCTTCTATGCGGTGGTGTGCTGGGGAGGCAGCAGAAAGAAGAAAGACGCCTCACGCCTGGACAAACTGGTGAGGAAGGCAGGCTCTATTGTAAGCACGGAGATGGACAGTTTGACATCTGTGGCAGAGCGACGGGCGCTGAGCAGACTCCTGTCAATCATGGAGAATCCACTGCATCCACTGAACAGGATCATCTCCAGACAGAGCAGCAGCTTCAGAGACAGATTGCTGTCACCGTCCTGCTCCACTGACAGACTGAGGAGATCGTTCCTCCACCACACTATGTGACTCTTCAATTCCACCCGGGGGGGTAAACGTTAACATTATATAAAGTTATTGTCTGTCTGTATACCTGCATTGTTATCACTCTTTAATTTAATATTGTCTTTATCAGTATGCTGCTGCTGGAGTATGGGAATTTATTAAAGTATCTATCTATCTATCTATCTATCTATCTATCTATCTATCTATCTATCTATCTATCTATCTATCTATCTATCTATCTATCTATCTATCTATCTATTATATAGTGCCTTTCATATCTATCTATCTATCTATCTATCTATCTATCTATCTATCTATCTATCTATCTATCTATCTATCTATCTATCTATCTATCTATCTATCTATCTATCTATCTATCTATCTATCTGCTTCATTCCTGTTGTAAAGTGTGAGCATCTGCACTACTTGATCAATGTGCTTATGATGAAAGGTGCTATATTGAGTAAAGAACCCGTGGCGGAGCTGACATCCAGCATTTCATTCCACTTATTTTGGAATGCTGTGATTTGTTTCTAATTGTGCAGACAATGAAAGGCGCTATATAAAGTTTAATGAAGGACAGGCTCAGAGGCAAAAAGCCGACAACTGCACCTGAAATTCAAGGCTTTTCATTTTTCTTTGGTGAGGGGGGCACTTTGTTCCTGTGCTCCTGATGAAAGGCGCTATTTGAAAATGGTTGATGGAGTGAATGAGGGCCCTTGACTAAGGGATAAGGAGAGGGTTGTGCAACTGTGAGGTTACGGCTTCCAGAGAGGTCTGTAATTGTGCTTATGATGAAAGGCGCTCTATAGAGCACTGGCTGAAGGAGGGAACAGCCTATGGCGGGACAGACATCCAGCATTATGTTTCATTTTTCTTGGAATGTCCTGATTTTTCTATCTATCTATCTATCTATCTATCTATCTATCTATCTATCTATCTATCTATCTATCTATCTATCTATCTATCTATCTATCTATCTATGGTTTTGAACACCTCACCCTCAACACAGACAAGACGAAGGAGATGATAGTGGACATGAGGAAGGAGAGAAGACCTCACCGGCCACTGTTCATCCGAGGGCTTGAAGTGGAGAGGGTGAGCAGCATTAAATACCTGGGCGTCTATATCAGTGAGGACCTCACTTGGACACTAAACCCCACACAGCTGGTCAAGAGGGCTCAACAGCGGCTGGACTTTCTGAGGAGGCTGAGGAAGTTTGGTATGTCAACTAAGATCCTCGGCAACTTCTACAGCTGCATTGTTAAGAGCATCTTGACCAGCTGCATCACCGTGTGGTATGGCAACACTACTGCTATGGACCACAAACGCCTGCTGAGAAGATCGCCTGGACCCCACTGCCCTCTCTGCAAAGCATCTATAACTGCAGAGTCCGCAGGAGAACTGCCTCGATCCTCCGGGACCCCCAACACAAACTGTTCACACTTCTACCCTCAGGCAGGAGGTACAGAGTATGAAATGCAGGACTTCCAGGCCAAAGAACTCTTTCTTTCCCAAGGCCATTAGACTCCTAAATAACTGACTGGAGTTTATAACTGTGGTCCACCTCATTCTATCGACCTCACACAACAGTATTGGACTTGTCCATCACACACCTATCTGCACATTACACTTTATACTTCTATTCTGTTTTTATACTTTATGCTGCCTCCATTACTTTTTATCTATCTGCCACTTATTATTTATGTTTATCTTTATATGTTGGTTTGTTAACCATTGGCATTTGGTGTGGACAGTAAAGAAAGAATGTTCCCATGGCACATTTCATTCCAACTAGTTCCTTAATCACAAGTGTAAGACCCCGAAACCCGCCCCCCCACCTCTCCCCCACCCACTAAATCATTATTTTTGTTATCTGTCACATCTTACAAACTGAGCAGCACAAAGCGTCTCCGAGGACTCGTTGAAAGATCAGTTGCCATTTCAACTGGCACCCCCTGTGGCTCGGACCCAGAAGGTGAATGAGGGGCTTCTGAAGACAGACAGTCATGCAGCCGTACGCTCTGATCCCTCCATGTTGAAAGTCATAAGAATAAGGAGTGCAGGAGTTCAGATGATGGACGGACAGATAACTGTAATGACCTTCCTCCCCGAGGCCATTTTCACAGCAGGAGCAGCGGGCACCACAAGCCACATAACAACAATGACGTGAACCCTTGATGTCCCAAATGGGCATTTCATTCCAACTGGTATCTCAGTCAGAACCCGAGATTCGCCTTCATCTGTTCCAGTCATTTTTATCGGATCAGAAGGCAGGGCACCAATGCCTCTGGGAGGGATGGTTTCCATGTTTCGGCCGGGCACTGTCTGTATGTTGTGTCAGGAGTTGGCACAACACCTCGGACCCCATGGATGTTCTTCCGACTTTCCAGTTCTGATGGCTCGCCTGTGAGAAAGTGTCACCTATCCGGCGTTGATGGGCCTTCAATGGTGGCATCCTTACAGAACAAGAGGTCATCTTGCCGTGCTGCCCACTGTGTGCCCCTTTGTCTAAAAAGCAACACTCAGGGCCACAGTGCCTCCTTGGGCTGAATATTATTTGGCATTGAAATTGTGTCCCGGGTTCAAGGCTGCTCCCCAGTGATGCAGATTGAAGCGCCACGTCGTGTCACCATCGTGTTTGCCATCTAAAGCGTCTGTCACAGCAGCGTCTGACAGCCCTATAATCAGAGTAATTGCGTCCACGGCCCGCTGGCATTCACAAGGGCTTGGCTCGTGGCGATTGGGTTACGCGTTCTTCACATGCAATCACCTGCAGACAATGGCAGGCCTCCTGAATGTTTCATGTTTCTAAGGAGGACTTCTATGGCAACACACAACACCAGAGGGGTCCTGAGCGGCGACCTCGCCGAACCCTGAGGGGTGCGTGGGTGAAGCGGCCGCTCCCTGTGTGGTAGGTGGATGGCCGCGAGACCAATTAGTCCATCTTGGTTCTGTATAGCGTCTTTCACCAGGAGCCTGTTCAAATGGAGTGCTGGATTTCAGGCTCTGGACTCCTTCAGTCAGAGTTTCATGATAAGGACAACGGCAGAGCAGCCTGTAAGCTGCCACTTAACAAAATTAATGAAGTCATGTGCTGCGCTCTAATCCTCCCTGAGCCATTTTCATATAGCGCCTTTCATCCTGAGCACAAGAACAAAACGCCCTACACAGAAAACTACAGAAGACAAACCAAAGAGAAGATCTGAGTTTCAGAAGCACAACTTTATATAGCGCCTTTCATTGTCATCACAATCACAAACTGCTGTGCAGGGAAAAAATCAGGACATTCCAAGAAAAATGAAACATAATGCTGGATGTCTGTCCCGCCATAGGCTGTTCCCTCCTTCAGCCAGTGCTCTATAGAGCGCCTTTCATCATAAGCACAATTACAGACCTCTCTGGAAGCCGTAACCTCACAGTTGCACAACCCTCCCCTTATCCCTTAGTCAAGGGCCCTCATTCACTCCGTCAACCATTTTCATATAGCGCCTTTCATCAGGAGCACAGGAACAAAGTGCAACCCCCCCACCAAAGAAAAACGAAAAACCTTAAATTTCAGGTGCAGTTGTCGCCTTTTTGCCTCTGAGCCTGTCCTTCATTAAACTTTATATAGCGCCTTTCATTGTCTGCACAATTAGAAAATCACAGCATTCCAAAATAAGTGGAATGAAATGCTGGATGTCAGCCCCGCCATGGGTTCTTTACTCAATATAGTGCCTTTCATCATAAGCACATTGATGAAGCAGTGCAGATGCTCACACTTTACAACAGGAATGAAACAGATAGATAGATAGATAGATAGATAGATAGATAGATAGATAGATAGATAGATAGATAGATAGATAGATAGATAGATAGATAGATAGATAGATAGATAGATAGTGTAGAAGAAAGATGTTCTCCTGAGCACCTCGTACTCTGTGTATTTGGTGACTAAAAACTTTCATTTCAGCAATGCTTGCAAGCTCTGGCTATGAACTGACAAAAATATATTGTGCAAGGGCTCAACAAAATCAGTTTCTATATGATTCAAACTGTTTTCTAAGTTAACTTCCTCAAAGTAAATGAGACAGGGTGAAGAAGTCACAAGGTCGCAGGGGGTACGTGACATTTGTCTTTGGCTAATATTGGAGACTGTAAGAAAATGCTTAGTTAGAGATATAAGAAAAAGCTTAGCTTTTATATATTGTTTTAAGGAACTAACCGTTGTTGTTGTTTTGCAGTACTTGTGTAATTAAAATCACAAGACAAAGCACTATAAAAACTTTGGGATACCCTGGCCGGGGGGCAGATGAAGGGCGGTGTCCTAGGACTGCGCTTCTCTGTCATTTTACCTTTGCCTGATGTGTTTGAATAAAAGATTTTTTACTAACTTTAATTATATCTCTCTGTCTTCAGTCACGAGAAACGACACCATAGAAAAAGTGTCCACAATAGATAGATAGATAGATAGATAGATAGATAGATAGATAGATAGATAGATAGATAGATAGATAGATAGATAGATAGATAGATAGATTTGAAAGGCACTATATAATAGATAGATAGATAGATAGATAGATAGATAGATAGATAGATAGATAGATAGATAGATAGATAGATAGATTTGAAAGGCACTATATAATAGATAGATAGATAGATAGATAGATAGATAGATAGATAGATAGATAGATAGATAGATAGATAGATAGATAGATAGATAGATTTGAAAGGCACTATATAATAGATAGATAGATAGATAGATAGATAGATAGATAGATAGATAGATAGATAGATAGATAGATAGATAGATAGATAGATAGATAGATAGATAGATTTGAAAGGCACTATATAATAGATAGATAGATAGATAGATAGATAGATAGATAGATAGATAGATAGATAGATAGATAGATAGATAGATAGATAGATAGATTTGAAAGGCACTATAATAATAGATAGATAGATAGATAGATAGATAGATAGATAGATAGATAGATAGATAGATAGATAGATAGATAGATAGATAGATAGATAGATAGATTTGAAAGGCACTATATAATAGATAGATAGATAGATAGATAGATAGATAGATAGATAGATAGATAGATAGATAGATAGATAGATAGATAGATAGATTTGAAAGGCACTATATAATAGATAGATAGATAGATAGATAGATAGATAGATAGATAGATAGATAGATAGATAGATAGATAGATAGATAGATAGATAGATAGATTTGAAAGGCACTATATAATAGATAGATAGATAGATAGATAGATAGATAGATAGATAGATAGATAGATAGATAGATAGATAGATAGATAGATAGATTTGAAAGGCACTATATAATAGATAGATAGATAGATAGATAGATAGATAGATAGATAGATAGATAGATAGATAGATAGATAGATAGATAGATAGATAGATAGATTTGAAAGGCACTATATAATAGATAGATAGATAGATAGATAGATAGATAGATAGATAGATAGATAGATAGATAGATTTGAAAGGCACTATATAATAGATAGATAGATAGATAGATAGATAGATAGATAGATAGATAGATAGATAGATTTGAAAGGCACTATATAATAGATAGATAGATAGATAGATAGATAGATAGATAGATAGATAGATAGATAGATAGATAGATAGATAGATAGATAGATAGATAGATAGATAGATTTGAAAGGCACTATATAATAGATAGATAGATAGATAGATAGATAGATAGATAGATAGATAGATAGATAGATAGATAGATAGATAGATAGATTTGAAAGGCACTATATAATAGATAGATAGATAGATAGATAGATAGATAGATAGATAGATAGATAGATAGATAGATAGATAGATAGATAGATAGATTTGAAAGGCACTATATAATAGATAGATAGATAGATAGATAGATAGATAGATAGATAGATAGATAGATAGATAGATAGATAGATAGATTTGAAAGGCACTATATAATAGATAGATAGATAGATAGATAGATAGATAGATAGATAGATAGATAGATAGATTTGAAAGGCACTATATAATAGATAGATAGATAGATAGATAGATAGATAAATAGATAGATAGATAGATAGATAGATAGATAGATAGATAGATAGATAGATAGATAGATAGATTTGAAAGGCACTATATAATAGATAGATAGATAGATAGATAGATAGATAGATAGATAGATAGATAGATAGATAGATAGATAGATAGATTTGAAAGGCACTATATAATAGATAGATAGATAGATAGATAGATAGATAGATAGATAGATAGATAGATAGATAGATAGATAGATAGATAGATTTGAAAGGCACTATATAATAGATAGATAGATAGATAGATAGATAGATAGATAGATAGATAGATAGATAGATAGATAGATAGATAGATAGATAGATTTGAAAGGCACTATATAATAGATAGATAGATAGATAGATAGATAGATAGATAGATAGATAGATAGATAGATAGATAGATAGATAGATTTGAAAGGCACTATATAATAGATAGATAGATAGATAGATAGATAGATAGATAGATAGATAGATAGATAGATAGATAGATAGATAGATAGATTTGAAAGGCACTATATAATAGATAGATAGATAGATAGATAGATAGATAGATAGATAGATAGATAGATAGATAGATAGATAGATAGATAGATAGATTTGAAAGGCACTATATAATAGATAGATAGATAGATAGATAGATAGATAGATAGATAGATAGATAGATAGATAGATAGATAGATTTGAAAGGCACTATATAATAGATAGATAGATAGATAGATAGATAGATAGATAGATAGATAGATAGATAGATAGATAGATAGATAGATTTGAAAGGCACTATATAATAGATAGATAGATAGATAGATAGATAGATAGATAGATAGATAGATAGATAGATAGATAGATAGATAGATAGATAGATAGATAGATTTGAAAGGCACTATATAATAGATAGATAGATAGATAGATAGATAGATAGATAGATAGATAGATAGATAGATAGATAGATAGATAGATAGATTTGAAAGGCACTATATAATAGATAGATAGATAGATAGATAGATAGATAGATAGATAGATAGATAGATAGATTTGAAAGGCATTATATAATAGATAGATAGATAGATAGATAGATAGATAGATAGATAGATAGATAGATAGATAGATTTGAAAGGCACTATATAATAGATAGATAGATAGATAGATAGATAGATAGATAGATAGATAGATACTTTTAATGTGCTGCACTCTGTTCCTCTCTCAGTCTCTTTGCCCAACGGCCCCCACTCATTCAGCCTACCACTCTAATATAGCGCCTTTCATCACAAGCACAAGAAGAAGGTGCACTGCCCAGAAAAATAATGAAGACTAACAAAGCAAAAGCCTTGAATTTCAGGTGGGGGTTTCTCCCTTCTGCCTCTGAGCCTGTCCCTCATTAAATACGTCACAACTTTATATAGCGCCTTTCACCATCAGCACACACGCAAATTGCTGTGCAGAGAAAAGTCAAGTGAAACGCTGGATGTCAGCCCCACTACAGACTTGTCACTCCTTCAGTTAGTATTTCATATATAGCGCCTTTCATCATAAGCAGACATGCTGTAAGCAGTAACTTTACAAGATGAATAAAGCTGGCGCCCTGCCCGGGGATTTGTTTCCTGCCTTGCGCCCTGTGTTGGCTGGGATTGGCTCCAGCAGACCCCCGTGACCCTGTAGTTAGGATATAGCGGGTTGGATAATGGATGGATAAAGTAATGTGCTGGACTCTCGTCCTCCCATTTATCTTTCTGCTCATGGGAATTCACTCTGTCAACCATTATGATTTAGCGCCTTTCACCATGAGCACATTGGCAAAGTGCCCTGCACAGAAAAATACCAACATGTCACCCATTAACTAAGTCACAAATTTATATAGCGCCTTTCAACCTCACACTGCTCAGTGTGGTGCTGAGGTGTCACCCGTTGAGATCTCAATCCGGGCGGTGGGTGCGGCGACGCGCTGTTATCAGCGCATGCGCCCAACCTCTTTCATTATCAGTACAATCACAAACGGTTAAGCAGGAAAATGTTACGACATTAAAAGATGAGTCAAATGATATGCTGGGTGTCAACCCACTCCTAATTATAATAATCATACACTTTATTTATAGTGCCTTTCCCTTGCTCAAGGCACTCCTAAACCTTCAGGAAAGCAACTATTTATATAGCGCCTTTCATCATTTGCGCAATTACAATACACTTGTAACCTGTAACTTTATAACATGAATGAAGCAATGCGCTGGAATCTTATCCTCCGTTTATCCCTTTGCCCCCCATATAGGAGCTCTCACTCATTCAGTCGATCATTTTAATATAGTGCCTTTCATCATGAGCGCAAGAACAAAATAGCCTGCGCTAAAAAAAACAGAAAAGCCTTGAATTTCAGGTGGGATTTTTGTATTTCTGCCTCTGAGCCTGTCCCTCATTAAACAAGTCACAACTTTATATAGCGTCTTTCATCGTCCGCTATGAGGTGCTGCATGTGAAAACATCCACCGTATCCCCCCACGCAAAACCTTCAGGAATTCACCCCTTTCTATAGCGCCTTTCATGCCGCGCTCATTCATAGCCAGGAATATGGAGCCAGGAAGGACTAAAACACCGATATTTAAAGTCAAATGCTGATTAGGTCTTCGGGTCCCGGGGCTGTGAATTTGACGTTTTCATGACAGACTGTCATTTTAAAGCGCGTCCTGACCTGCGGGGCTCCTATACAAGACCTGTCTGCTAGAGGGCGCTCTCAACGGGCCGCCGCTCTCTTTCGCGCTCGTTCAGGCTGACGATGGCCGCTGGGTGGCAGCACCACAGCACGAGTTGTCCGACTTGAGCCGTCAGTTCTGCGGAGGCGGCAGCCTGTCTGGATTCGGGGGTGTCGGGCCAGCGGGTCTCCTGTGTCTCCATTTGTGGTCGTTTCGCGTTGTTCTTGTTGAAGGTGACGTCTCGGCTCGGTTCTCAGCCCACAACCACCGCTCTTACACTTCCATGTAAAGGTTTATGGCTTTCAAACCCACAGACGATAAAGGTCCACATCCCCCAAGATTTCCCCGGACCCCCAAATTCCCTCTGACTTGTTCAGGCTTTCTGCTATTTTTGTTGCTGCCGTTCCGAAAAGCGTGGGAAGCAAATTGTGACTAACCGGGCTGGCAGTGGAGGAGTGATGGGAATTATTATTATTATTATTATTATTATTATTATTATTATTATTATTATTATTATTATTATTATTATTATTAAATACAAAGATGTCGGCCCGTCTGGGTTATTCATAGCACCTTTCATCCTGAGTTTATCCGAAGAGGATCAAGCAGATAAAATGCCGGATTTCAGTCGGTCACAAGCTCTTCATTTATTCAGTCAGTGTTCTGTATAGCGCCTTTCAAAATGAACACAATTATAAAGCACTCCATAAGCTGCCGCTTTACACAATGAGTGAAGTAATGCGCAGCACTCTGTTCCTCTCTTTATCCCCTTTTTCCCTAGGGCCCCTCACTCATTCTGTCACCCATTTTGATATAGCGCCTTCATCATAAGTACAAGAAGAAAGTGCCCCGCAGGGAAAAAACACAGAAGATTAACCAAGCAAAAGCCTCGAATTTCAGGTGCAGTTGTCTTCCTCAAGCCTGTCATTCAAAGAATAAGGCACATCTTTATATAGCGTCTTTCATTGTCAGCACAAACTCAACCTACAGTGCAAAGAAAAAAAAATCACAGCATTCCAAGGTGAGTCAGATGACCTGCTGGATGTCCGAAACCCCCCTCTCCCCACCACCACCACTGGCTCTTCACTTTCTCAGTCAGTATTCTATATAGCGCCTTTCACCATACGCTCAATTACAAAGTGCTCCATAAACTGTCACTTTATAACGTAAATGAAGTATTGAGCTGGGCTCTGTTTCTCCCTTTATTCCTTTTCTTTAGGGTCCTCACTCATTCAGTCACTCATTTTAATATAGCGCCTTTCGTCATCAGCACAATGTCAACGTGCCCACCATAGAAAAATACAGAAGGTTGACATCATCAGCACAATCACAAACGGCCGTGCAGAGAAAAATCGTGACATTCAACTGTAAATCTGATGATATGCTGAACGACAATCCGCCTCCAAACTTTGGGGAAATCAGCATTTTATATAGCGCCTTTCATCATAAACACAATTACAAAGCACTCTATCAGCTGTCACTTTACCAACTGAATGAACTAATGCACTGCACTCAAGTCCTTCCTTTATTGATTTTTCCCAAGTGCCCCTCACTCATTCAGTCCACCATTTTGATATAGCGTCTTTCATCATGAGCATGTCAGTAAAGTGCCCTACACAGACAAATACAGAAGACACACCAAAGAAAAGACTTGACGCTCATGTGCAGTTTTCTCCTTTCTGCCTCAGGCCTTTCTCTCATTCAATAAGTGGTGACTTTATATAGCGCCTTTCATCATCAGCACAAACCCAAACTGCATAGCAGAGAAAAGCCACCACATTTCAAGATAAGCCAAGTGAAACGCTGGATGTCCGCCCCACCACAGGCTGCTCACTCCTTCAGTCAGTAATGTATGTAGCGCCTTTCATCATAAGCACAATTACAAAGCACTGCAGAAGGCATAACTTTACAACACGAATGAAGTAATGGGCTGAACTCTCATCCTCCATTTATCCCTTTGCCCTGAGCCTTCACTCCGTCAACCATTTTGATATAGCGCCTTTCACCATGAGCACAAGTGCCCGGGACAGAACAATTACAGAAGACACACCAAACAAAGCTCTTTAAGCCTGTCACTCCTTACAGTTGTGCTTGAAAGTTTGTGAACCCTTTAGAATTTTCTATATTTCTGCATAAATATGACCTAAAACATCATCAGATGTTCACTCAAGTCCTAAAAGTAGATAAAGAGAAACCAGTTAAACAAATGAGACAAAAATATTATACTTGGTCATTTATTTATTGAGGAAAATGATTGAATATTACATATTGGTGAGTGGCAAAAGTATGTGAAGCTTTGCTTTCAGTATCTGGCGTGACACCCCAATAACTGAACTAAACGTTTCCGGTGAGTGTTGATCAGCCCTGAATTTTCGCCCATTCCTCCGTACAGAACAGCTTCAACTCTGGGATGTTGGTGGGTTTCCTCACATTAACTGCTCACTTCAGGTCCTTCCACAACATTTCGATTGGATTAAGGTCAGGACTTTGACTTGACCATTCCAAAACATTCACTTTATTCTTCATTAACCATTCTTTGGTAGAACGTCTTGTGTGTTTAGGGTCGTTGCCTGACCCACCTTCTCTTGAGGTTCACTTCATGAACAGATGTCCTGACATTTTCCTTTAGAATCCTCAGATATAATTCACAATTCATTGTTCCTTCAATGAAGGCAAGCCATCCTGGCCCAGATGTAGCAAAACAGGCCCAAACCATGATACTACCACCACCATGTTTCACAGATGGGGTGATAAGGTTCTTATGCTGGAATGCAGTGTTTTCCTTTCTCCAAACATAACACTTTTCATTTAAACCAGAAAGCTCTATTTTGTTCTCCTCCGTCCACAAAACGTTCTTCCAATATCCTTCTGGTTTGTCCACGTGATCTTCAGCAAACTGCAGACGAGCAGCAATGTTTTTTTTGGAGAGCAGTGGTTTTCTCCTTGCAACCCTGCCATGCACATCATTGTTGTTCAGTGTTCTCCTGATGGTGGACTCATGAACATGAACATTAGCCAATGTGAGAGAGGCCTTCAGTTGCTTAGAAGTTACCCCGGGGTCCTTTGTGACCTCGCCGACTATTACACGCCTTGATCTTGGAGTGATCTTTGTTGGTCGACCACTCCTGGGGAGGGTAACGATGGTCTTGAATTTCCTCCATTTCTACACAGTCTGTCTGACTGTGGATTGGTGGAGTCCAAACTCTTTACAGATGGTTTTGTAATCTTTTCCAGCCTGATGAGCATCAACAACTCTTTTTGTGAGGTCCTCAGACATCTCCTTTGTTCGTGCCATGATACACTTCCACCAAACGTGTGTTGTGAAGAGCAGACTTTGATAGATCAAAACTCAGGGTGCCCACTCACACCTGATTGTCATCTCATTGATTGTAAACACCGGACTCGAATTTCACCTTCAAACTAACTGCTAATCCGAGAGCTTCACATACTTTAGCTACTCACATATATGTGATATTCCATCATTTTCCTTAATAAATAAATGACCAAGTATAATATTTTTGTCTCATTTGTTTAACTGGTTTCTCTTTATCTACTTTTAGGACATGAGTGAACATCTGATGATGTTTTAGGTCATATTTATACATAAATATAGAACATTCTAAAGGGTTCACAAACTTTCAAGCACAACTGTAAATTAATCACAGCTTTATATAGCGCCTTTCACCATGAGCACAAGTGCCCTGGACAGAGAAATTATAGAAGAATAGCCAACCTGCCACCCCTTCAATAAGTCACAACTTTATAGAGCGCCTTTCATTGGCTGCACAATAGCAAACTGATATGCAAGGAAAAATGCCAACCTACCCGAACGAGTGAAATGAACTGCGGGACATCGGCCCACTCACAGACCCTTCAGGAAACCTACATTTCATAGAGCGCCTTTCATCGTAGGCACAGTCAGCTGTCACTTTACAAGACGAGTGAGGTAATGTGCTGCACTTTATCCCTCATGTAGCCTCTTTGCTCGAGGGCCCATCACTCACTCATTCAGTCACTCACTTTTATATAGCGCCTTTCACCAGCAACACAATAGCAAAGTGCCCTGCACCGTAAAAAAGAGGACAATTAACAAAAACAAAAGACTTGAATTTCATGGGCAGTTTTCTTCTATCTGCCCAGTCTTTCACTCATTAAATTAGTCCCAATTGTATATAGCGCCTTTCATCTTCAGCACACTCAGAAACATCTGTGAATATGAAGTGCAGGCCCGTCACAGGCTGCTCACTCCTTCAGTCAGTGCACATCTGAACCAGAGGGGCATCAACGCGTTGGGTGGGCACATGAGCGGGTTACTCCAACATGGCACCGTAGCCAACTTGCTGTGTCCGTCCCAGATGTCCTGCTCTTTGCTTAGGTGCCCTGATGTCCTCTCCTGGCACACCTGCCCTGGTGGTCTCGTCTCTGCAGCCTCTTTCTGACTCCTGCAGTTTGACTTCCATAGAGCCTGGAGGTCCCGTGATGACATTTCGGGCTTCTTGAGTACTTCATTCAGGTTGCTTGCCTTCTGTTCTTGCTGGAGCGGCCTGGCCTGGATGAGCGGGTGCTTGTTTGAGATCTTCTACGCTTGTAGTTGAACATCCGGGCAGTTGACTAATTGGTTTCCAGTTGGTCAGCGGTCTTTTGAAAGCCCCTCACAGGACTCTTTTGTGAAGGCCTCAGAGAACTCTTTTGATCTCCGCATGGCCATAACACACACACAGACAAGTCAACCCAAATTGAATGTGTGAGATGAGATCCTCCATAGTGAAGTTCAAATCACCTGCGCCTGATTCTACAGCAACACGCCTTCATGCACAGGGTGTGCTTCATGAGACGTCAAAAAGGAAGTTACAAGAAAGGAAAAACAAATGAAATTAGGAAGAATGGAATAAAACTGAATGAGTAAACTCAATATATATAAAATCCTATGTTTTCACCAGAGATCAACTTAACGGGTTTAGATCGTTTTTTTTCTAGAATTTGCTTGAACATTCCCGTTGATTTTGTGACTTCTCTCAGTATCACAGTTCGCTTGCGGTTCCGATTTATTTGTGCAAATCTGAGAGAGAGAGAGAGACGCAGCGGGCCGAGTGAAGGGGGCGGGGCCTTCCTCATTCACATGCCAGCCTCCATTTGAGTCGCTCTACCTCTTGCCACGTGTTGGAGCGCACCATGCCTCTGCTTAGCTAGCGAATGAGAGAACTACTTAACGGGTTTAGATCGGTGTTTTCTAGAATTTTCTTGAACACTCCGGTTGATTTTGCGACTTCTCTCCTCACGCTAAGAATCACAGTTCGCTCGCAGGAGTGATACGTTCGCACTAAACTGAGACAGAGGCTGCGGGCCGAGGGGAGGGGGAAGCGTGACATCAGGAGTGGGGAGTCAGTCTACCAATGCGTTTTGGAGTGTACCCTGTCTTCACCTAGCTACCAATACCCGTTTGCTTATTGATTTTTAAAGTTTGTCCCGTTTCACTACCATGTGGGTGAAGCCACAGGGGACGGCTTGGAAAAAGGAGCAAACATAACACAGATCTACAATCAGTGGAACAGCCACAAGCATCCTTACTGTAACTTGAGGTTGTGATAAATGCAGGGGTGCACTTACTTTTTCCCAATGCGAAATCTGCATTTTATGACTCTTAGAATTGTAAATCTTCAGACCCCCAGCACGTTCTGAAAGGGAATTCAAGCAAACAGGAGGCACCGTGTGGAGGGCTGCAACAAAGGGTCCGCATACTTCTGGGGAATCACAGATTTCAGGTTTTGACTTTTAATAAAATTGCACAATTTTCTTAAAGCGTGTCTTCAGTTGATCATTACAGGGACTTGAGTGGAGTCTGAAAGGCACAAACAGAGAATTTCTACAATTTCAAATGAAATCAACAGCACGATGAAGGGTGCAGAAGCTCACTTTGTGAATCCACTGAAGTCCACAAAACACCTCGCTGTGGTTCCTCCTCCACCCTCCACCGCCATCATTATTAAGGAGGACCACCTGACCGCAAAACGTCCATCTTCCTACCCTGGAAAATCTCAGCACGCAATCCTCATAAGCCTGTAAGACGACCGGGGGTCTCATTTATAAAGCACTGGCTCAACATGTGGAGATGTGACTTCCCACGCAAACGTCAGGATTTATAAAAGAAAACGAGACTGGCAGGACGTGCGTATATTTATGTCAGTTCTGACCCAACATTTCAGAGAAACTGGGGAAATGGCGACCCCCTCTGGTCCAGCAGGGCAATGCAGGCAAAGCAGCTGAACGATGACTCCCATGAGCAATAATTCATATCACGGGGCCATCGCGGACATGATAAACATATGACACCTCAAAAGTGATGAATATGACATGCTGACTATAATTCAGTTTCCATTTAAGGGGGCCAATGATGCGTATTTAAAAATTAACAAAAAATTCTTTGCATTTTATTTATTTATATCGGCTTCCTGTTGTCACTTTCAGTTGACTGGCCGACAGGTCAGGAATATCTCAGCCAAACTTCATAGCCGCTGTGTTGAAAGCCATTAACCGATCGGTGAGGCACTGTATCCTCTTCTCATATGTTGTGGGTGCACTTACGGTACATGAAACGTGACATGCTTTGCCAGCATAAAAAGTCAATCTGCCGCCGTGTCCGGTTCTCCTAATGTAATCGGAACGCGTTAATACATTCGTATTGCAATAAGGTCACCGGGCAAGAACGAACCTGCTTTTGTAACCGGGAGCAGAGACATTCCATTGACGCACAAGTCACATGTGATGCCAACATGAGACTGGCAAATGTGTCTCGGTGGTCTGGGTCAGCCCGTGGTTCATTTATTCTGAGGTGATGTACGAGCTTTGACAGACATGAAGGTGCTAGACGTGGTGATCGGCTTGTTGGTGAGGTGACTGGCTGAGCCCTCGGTGCTTCATATACAGGCCCGGTCTTAGGTATTATGGGGCCCTAGGCGAAAGGGGGGTCCAGGGGCTCCCTGAGGGGGGCGGAGCCCCCCTGGAATCAACTGTGAAATGCATGAAAATTAGACCAAGAAGTCGATCCGGGGCCCCCTGGACGCCGGGGCCCTAGGCGGTCACCTACTTCGCCTATGCCTAAGGCCGGGCCTGATTGGGACAAATAATGCTGTAGTATATTTAAGTATATATGACAATTGCTCACTCGGACAATTTGTTTTGGGGGCCCCCAAGAAGGCGGGGGCCCTAAGCTATAGCTTGTGTAGCTTATACGTAAATCCTGCACTGTTATAAATTGTAACAGCATTAGCGTCATCACATGTGCCAGGTTATAACGGCAACCCGCGCAGACGAAGGAGCCTTAGACTTTTCCCAGAGCAAAGAGGACAGGCGCTATATTGCGGTGTATGATTTTGCATTCTCAGTTGCGGAGCACAGGCAGATGCTTTTAAAGGCAGGGGGCGGAGTCTCGGTGTGTCAGGCGAGAGCGGCTCTATCGGCCAATGAAGTTCTGCAGCATTGTGATTGCATATACATGAGGTTGAGCAGGATGCTCCATATATGGATGTTTCAGGGCGGAGTTCAAGGCGCGCTCACATACTCATATTTACGAAGTGATTGTGATTTATAAAGGAGGGGAAATTGCGTAGAAATGTGTGTGCGCCAAGTTGTATACATCGGATTTTTTATTTATATTTTTAACCTGCATATATTTTTACGCTCAAATCCATACAGATTTTTATAAATAAGACCCTTGGAGCTAAAAGGGCAGTCAAACCAAACACATGTCGAAACCGAGGGAATAAAACCATTGGCAAAGCCTAATCACCAATTAAGGTCGGGGTGGGGGGGCGGTTTGATTATGAAAACTCAGAAACTAGAAAGTCAAGAGAGAGAAACTCGCACCACCGTAAATTTCAGTTTTCTCTCCAAATCCCAGAAACGAAGGTATTTAAGGGGTCCCGCTGATGACGTAAGACGTGGTCTGGACTGAAAGCATCAGGAACTGCGTGCTGGTAATGGGAATGCTAACGTGGCGAAGGCAAAACGAAACAACATTGCGCTGAAATAAACTATCACCTTGATTAGGAGCCATTCAAACGCAAAAGTAACTGTGCTGAAATGTCCAAGAATTAAAGAAGCCCCAATTCCCAAGTTTAATTCCGCTTGGAATCTAAAAAGATGCGCGTTAGTCAAGTGATCACCGCCTAACAGAGTGATTCCCAACCACTGTGCCGCATGGTGTACCGTGGAAAATGATCCAATTTCACTTAATTGGTCTGAAATTATCATTTATTTACTGCAAATAATTTGTCTTCGTTCGTCTATGCGACAGTGACAGGCAGAACAATTAAATACTCTTCCGCTAGGTGGCAGCAGATGGTTAATTAATCTGTGTATCTACCTATTGCCATTCAAGCAGTAGAATTAATGATGGTTCGGCTGTGACAGCAGTGATAGATAGATAGATAGATAGATAGATAGATAGATAGATAGATAGATAGATAGATAGATATGAAAGGCACTATAGATAGATAGATAGATAGATAGATAGATAGATAGATAGATAGATAGATAGATAGATAGATAGATAGATAGATAGATAGATAGATATGAAAGGCACTATATAATAGATAGATAGATAGATAGATAGATAGATAGATAGATAGATAGATAGATAGATATGAAAGGCACTATATAATAGATAGATAGATAGATAGATAGATAGATAGATAGATAGATAGATAGATATGAAAGGCACTATATAATAGATAGATAGATAGATAGATAGATAGATAGATAGATAGATAGATAGATATGAAAGGCACTATAGATAGATAGATAGATAGATAGATAGATAGATAGATAGATAGATATGAAAGGCACTATATAATAGATAGATAGATAGATAGATAGATAGATAGATAGATAGATAGATATGAAAGGCACTATATAATAGATAGATAGATAGATAGATAGATAGATAGATAGATAGATAGATAGATAGATATTAATTTTACCATAGTGGGCAGGATTAGATAGATAGATAGATAGATAGATAGATAGATAGATAGATAGATAGATAGATAGATAGATAGATAGATAGATAGATATGAAAGGCACTATATAATAGATAGATAGATAGATAGATAGATAGATAGATAGATATTAATTTTACCATAGTGGGCAGGATTAGATAGATAGATAGATAGATAGATAGATAGATAGATAGATAGATAGATATGAAAGGCACTATATAATAGATAGATATAGATAGATAGATATGAAAGGCGCTATATAATTAAATCACATGATCTGGGCGGCCAATTCTGATCACCAAAATAGGAAATTACACGACCAGGAAATGACTCATGCAGTAATTGAATTGTTTTTTAGGGCTGTATGGCGTGTGGCACCGTCTTGTTGAAACCACATGTCGTCCACATCCATATCTTGCAATTTAGGCACAGAAAGCTGGATTATCATGTCGCGATAGCGAGCACCATTAACTGTTATTGCCTTACCAGCCGCATTTTTGTTTAAGAATGGTCCGATGATGCCTCCAGCTCACAATCCGCACCAAACAGTTACACGTTGTGAATGCATTTGTTTCTCAACAACGCGTTGTTCTTTCATGTAGCGCTCCATTTTTAATAACCCTGAACTGTGAGCTGTCACGCTCTCTTTTTTTTTTCGTTGGCAACACTTTACCGCACAAATGGTGCCAAATTCAAACCTTGCGTGAATTTTGGGACACCCATTAGTACTAAATTAAATTACTTTTGTCATTCCAGCAGATGGCTTACTACATTGCACTTGTCATTCCAACAGATGGTGCATCAAAGACATTAATAATAATAATAATAATACTGTGGTGGGTTGGCACCCTGCCCGGGATTGGTTCCTGCCTTGTGCCCTGTGTTGGCTGGGATTGGCTCCAGAAGACCCCCGTGACCCTGTGTTCGGATTCAGCGGGTTGGAAAATGGATGGATGGATGGATAATAATAATACATTTTATTTATAATAATACATTTTATTTATATATCGCCTTTCCCATGCTCAAGGCACTTACAGAATATAATAAAGAACGGCAGCGTATACAGTATATAGCATTGTACAAACCAGATAAATAAATAAAGAAGATTAAGACATTAGCACAACTTTTATGAATAGCAAACAGAGACATAACATAACAGAGATGTATGTATTGCATGGTGCATTGTAAACGTTAATACGGAGGTCTACATTGATTACTTGGATTTCAACCCATTTTAGACCGATTCCATTTCATCTGAACTAGTGTGGTGCTGGGGTGTCACCCGTTGCATGGCTGCACTCAGGTCCTAATCTGGGATCCCGAGTTGGTTTGTCACGTGGTGGGTGCGGCAATGCGCTGTATCAGCGCCTGCTCCAAATCTCTCTCTCTCACTTAGAGTAATGGCACAGCTAGAGATCCCATAAACATGTAATTCCCCACTGCCTGGGTTATCTTCATTTAGGTTATAAAAAAGCAAATATATTCTGTGACATGGTTATGATCTGTGTGCTGAAATTAAGCGTAAATTCAAACAATTTCATTCACTGACTGGTGCCCTCATCGTCCTGTTCGCTCATCCAAATTCACTTCTAATAATAATGTAAACGGAACTAAATTTCAATTCCTCCGTAGTTTCCCCCGGGATCGTTTGTGAGAACACCTGCCCTGAAAGCATGGCATGGTAACAGTTGCCTAGAACGCCTCGCCTGCACGCCATCCCCCAAACGCCCGGGTGGCGTCGCTGATTGGCTCGCGAGCTCCGTCGCGTAGGTTGCTATGGTTGCGCTGTAAGGCGGGAGAGGAGGTGAGGGCATCCGAAACCAGAAAATCCGGTGCAAGATGAAACTCACCCGAAAGCTGGTGCTGGCGAGGGCCAAGGCCTCGGAGCTGGACAGCGTGAAGAAGCTGAACTGCTGGTAAGCGACCCGTGAGACGGAGGACGGCGGGCGTACATGGGACCGAGTGCTAGGAACTGGCAGGACTAGTGCGGGGGCACTTTGTTAAGGAAAGGCCGGGGCGTCGTGTAGGCCGCTGCTGAAAGACTGGCTTTCTGTGTTTAGGATGAAGACATTCATTTGCGAAGTCTGCGTCCGTTTTAGCAACCGCTGAACATGTTTGACAGGCCGAGCGGCGAATGGCATACGCGGTCAGTTTTAATTAAACGATAAGCGAGCGTTTGCGTCGGGTCGCATCTTTCTCGTTGGGGCTTTTTAGGACCGTGGAAGGTCCGATTAGGGCTGAGCCCTGCTCGATGGCTACCGCTGCTGCTTTTCATTCTGGCTGGTTATTTCTTTGGAGATCACTTCTTCTTTCGATTTGTCCCCCATTCGTTCTCAGCCTGCAAATATGGAAATGGACTGCCGTGTTTTGCTTCAGGATCAAACATTTCAGCTGTTAAAAGTGTATTCTCTCTTTTGGTACATCTTCATATGGAAGGGGGGCATTTTCAGGTTCACGTTGATGTGTTCAGCACATAATGAAATTCGTAGCTGCTTGCCTTCCAGACTAGTGACAGTAATGATGTACTGACAACAAGGTTCTCTCTCTCTGATATAGTAACAGGTTCTGGGTGCTGCCATGTTCCTCAGATGGTGGCAGTCTGCCTGAGAGGGCTGGAATACCTGAAGAAGCTGCCAATGAGCAGCAGGTCAGGGGGGCAAAGACACAGCAGTTACTTAGGACAGCACTTCAGTCGCATGTGTTTCTCGGTTGTTGAAGCCCATTGGCTCTGATGTGTTCCTGCTAGTGAGCTTCAGATTATACCCTGGACTTAGGGTGGCTCACAGAAAGTGGGGAGAATAGTGTGGCATACTAGGGGGCTCTGCCCCCGGGTTTGGTTAACCGGATATACAATTTAAAGAGATTGTTATTTTCATGGGAGTTCTTACATACTCTTTCAATTCTATGTTGCATCGCTTCTCCGTGATCATAAATATAAACCTGACCGAATTGTGCTTCAAAATTAAACTTGTCGTTGCTTTAATTGTTGCGGGACCACAGATTCTCATAATACTAATAATAATAATTCTTTATTTATCCGTCACATACATAGTTGTACTTGAATGTTAAGGGCCTTGCTCAAGGGCCAAGCAGAGTAGCATCTCTTTTGGCAGTGACGGGGATTCGAACCGGCAACCTTTGGGACCATAGCGTATGGCTCACTTATGGTCCACTATTGTGTTAATAATCTACATTTTGAGCATTGAATGATGCAAGTTTATTGTAGACTTGGACATTTTGCCTGTAGTGTTTGTGGATTTCACTTTCACCAAACAACAAAACTTTTAATTCTCGCAGATACACCTCTTCATTGGGAGGCAACGCTACTTTTCCCTGAAGTAGACGATCTACAAGTCTCCGACTTAAACTTTAAAGCCTTACAATATCTCCATACTTCTGTCATATCACCCATGTCCATATATTCAATCTCTTTTTGCTGTTCCATTATTTCACCGAGTAATAATTTCCATTTGTTTGTGCTAATGCAATCTTTACTTTCTTTTTTTTGATACTTTAGAATTTTACTACTTTAATATTTTTAACTTGCTGTGCATGTGTATGGCGCCAACATTTTTGAATGTCTTTATGAAGTTTTAGAACGTATTTAAAGCACTTTGATCTACATTTTTGTATGAAAATGTGCTATATAAATAAATGTTATTGTTGTTGTATAACATTTTTAAGAGCTGAGAGCACATGAAGTGTGTCTGCCAAAAGCATTCCAACAACTGAGAGGTTAGATGTCCGTGATCTTGTTTTAAATTGTTTGTAAGTCGGGCATGACGTGCAAAAGTCACCTTCTCATGAGTCTTGCTTCCAAAGGTTGTAAAGTCTAGTCTCGTGGGACGTCAAAGTGTCTTTCCGAGAAGATCACGTCTCGACACAAGATTTTTTTATTATAATAGAGAGATGTGTTGGTGAGGCGGAGCTGGGCAGCGTAGCGTGCATGAAAACACAAAGGGACAAGAAGCTCGGAGCAAGTGCCACTGCTGAAGATGCCAGCGATCTTTTTTAGGGCTACTCAGCAGCAATGGGTATTATGAGACTAATTCCATTCCTCCACAACCTCGGGTTCTTACGTATGGCACTTATGTATGTTCTCAAGAGAGAGGACTGGTTTAGCCGTAATGCAGGCAGACCCCTCTATCACACTCACAATGGCTTGCTTCGTCCTGCCATGTTAAACCTCAAGGCCATGACTTTTCAGGGGAAAAGGCAGTGTAATGAGCTCTAGGTCCAAGTCACAGAGGGATCTGCTCCTCGGGTGGCAGTGGACTGTGTGAGAGGATGGGAATTCCTGGAGAAGTCGGCCAAAAATTAGCCCTTGAGCAGCAGGTGGAGGTTGGGGGGTACAGACAGTGCAATAAGAAGAGCACTTTGATTAGACGTGTCTCTGGGCCACTGAAGCCCATTGGCAGGGCCGTTCTTAGCAATTTGGGGGCCCTACGTGTTTCAGAAATGTGCAGGCCCCGGATGGGGGGGGCCTAGCCCCCCCTAGTTCAGGAAGGTGTTCTAATAAAACGTCCAGAAAAGGCCTTAGATGACCAGTAGGCCTACATGTACGCTTGTGTGTATGCAGAGTGGTAAAATATTGATTTTGTTCTGGATCTGGTAAAGGCCGGTAATATTGGGATATTTCATGATTTTATGGGGATCTCTGAATGAATCTGAAACGAATCTCTAAAATTAACATTTGCTATAGTGCAAAGTTACGACGGCGTGACAATATTATTAGGGATTTAGGTGAAGATTGCAATTTGGATAATAAATTACCATTGTTAATAAGACTAAAAAATGCACTGAACTGAATTTCCTGGGACTGGCACAGATGGCTGCAGTGCCAGGGGCATGACAGGGTCCCCAGGCCCACAGCCCGACCAAAAAAATTGTAGGTCGGGATGCATAGTTCGCGTATGCCTAAGAACGTCCCTGCCATTGGCTTGTATGCGTTGCCACTGGTGAGCCTTTGGATTGGACCTTTGATTTGGATCAGCTTGCAGAAAGCTTAGGGGCCGGTGAGGGGTAGCGTGGCATATGGGTTGCCTCTGACCCCAGGTGATGGGTGGCTTGAAGGAAGGAACAAAGGGACAGGCAGCTAGGAGTGCGTGGCGCCGCTGAAGACCTGAGCAGCAGGCAAAAGCAGTGCGTAAGATGCCAACAGTCCTTTTTAGGGCCACTTGCTAGCAATCAACATTAAAAGGCTAATCCACTCCTCCGTCTCTCGCTCCCCTGGTCATTCCAGTATGTGTTTGGTAAAGCTGACTAAGTGACTCACTCACTCACGAGTTCTCATACAGTTACAATCCTGCAGTTTGGTTGGACATCTAGGGCTGTGGGTATCTGCTAAGAAGAGGGATTTTAAGGGATAAACCCCCCTCCCATAATATAATACCGAAACACCCCAAAATCTCAAAATTGCATTGACAGATTTGATTGAAGTTTGGTGACATTGTTAAAAAAAAAAAAAAGAATTGTCAATATTTATTAATATTATTCTATCTTACAAGCTCTGCCCAGGTCGTGTGTTTTATGCAAATGAAGGGCGGAGCAGAAGTAATTGGCACTCAAGTAGCACCACTAATCAATAGGGTGAGCAGATGACTGGAGATGGGGTGGCATCCTGAACAGGACAAAAAAAAAAGAGATGTGACGTCACTGTCAAGTGGAAGAGATGTGGATTAGCAGATAATCTGAAATCCGTAATATCATCACAGAATGACTTGGGCTGATTTGTGGACAATGACACTTGATGTCAGTAAATGTAAGGAATGACACATAGGAAGTGAAAATGTGAGGTTTGAATACACAATGGGCGTTCGGAAAATCGAGAGTACACCTTATGAGAAGGATTTAAGAGTCGTAGTGGACTCTTAAGCTATCAACTTCCTGACAGTGTTGAGAAGCCATTAAGAAGGTTAAAAATGTCAGGTTATATAGCGCCTTGATGTGTGGAGTACAAGTCACAGGAGGTTCTGCTCAAGCTTTATAACATACTGGTGAGGCCTCATCTGGAGTACTGGGTGCAGTTTGGGTGTCCAGGCTACAAAAAGAACATAGCAGCACTAGAGAAGGTCCAGAGAAGAAGCAACAAGGCTGATTCAGGGCTACAGAGGACGAGTGATGAGGAAAGATTAAAAGAGCTGAGCCTTAAGGAGATGAAGAGGAGACCTGACTGACTGAAGTGTTTAAAATTATGAAGGGAATTAGTCCAGTGAATCGAGACTGTTATTTTAAAATGAGTTCATCAAGAACACGAGGACACAGCTGGAAACTTAAGGGAAAATTTCACAGAAACATTAGGAAGTTTTTCTTTACACAAAGAACGATAGAAACTTGGAATAAGCGACCAAGTAGTGTGGACAGTAGGACTTTAGGGACTTTCAAAACTTGACTTGATGTTTTTTTGGAAGAAATAAGTGGATAGGACTGGCGAGCTTTGTTGGGCTAAATGGCCTGTTCTCGTCTAGAGTGTTCTAATGTACTGATGGAAAGAGAAAGTTCGCCAAAGCTCGGAAACATAAGCCACGGTCAGTTTAGGAAGATTTTTGAGAGAACAGCTGAACTTCAGTCCTGATTGCTCCATTGTGTTTGCCTATCACCGTTCAACAGGAAGTCGTCATAGATACCTGTGAAAAGTGGTCAGAAATTGAACTTCCAATGCAAAGCGAACAACGGTGTGCTGACCTCCTCATCGATACGACAAGTCAGAAGAGGAGAGTCAGTTCAAATCCCACATGCCTTTGTTGTGGGCCTGACTTTATAAATGTGATTCAGTTTAAAATGTGGGTGTGTTGTTATCGTAATTCAATGTAAAATGTTTCTTTTTTGTTGCATTATTTGATTATTTATTTCTGTATTATTATCAGTGCCACCTGTCAGTCAGCAGCCATTGCCACCCTCAAGTACAGATTTTTGGGAGGACGCCCTGTGCCGTGTTTTTGTCTGTTCATTTGGATTGTAACCCAAGCTCTCTTGCTCCACCTTCGATGTTCTCCATACAATTACAATACAATACAATTTATTTTTAGTGTAGCCCAAAATCACACAAGAAGTGCCGCAATGGACTTTAACAGGCCCTGCCTTTTGACAGCCTTGACTCTCTCAAGAAGACAAGAAAACCCCCCAAAAAAATCCTTGTAGGGAAAAAATGGAAGAAACCTCCGGAAAGGCGGTTCAAAGAGACACCTCTTTCCAGGTAGGTTGGGCATGCAGTGGGGGGTCAAAAAGAAAGGGGATCAATACAACACAATACACAGAACACAAGTAATCCTCAATACAATATACAAACATACATATTACATGATGATATCACATAATGGGATACCACCTCTGCCTAATGTTTAACGTTTCTCTTGTTTTTTTTATAGGGGCTGCAATCTCACTGATGTAAGTATCCCGTCTTCTTTGGCTCATTTGGTTTTTCTACCTTTGAAGTGTTTAAATGCTCTTCTTTAGTTGAGCGGCCCTCTGGGGGAAATTTGGGATCCAGAAAAGTCTTGTGCAGGTTTTTGTGTGACGAAGATGAAGGACATCACCATTGAACTCAAAGTAAAAAATAAAAATGTAATGTAGTGTAAAAGTAGCCTGCATGGTATGGGCGTTCAGATTTAAGAGCCCCACAAAGTAAACGATTCTGACGATGCAGGGTTAAGCACAAGAAAATGTTTATGTTATGCGATATGTTTGTTGGTGCATACACCCCACACGTGGGAAGACTGAACAGATTCACCAATACGGTGGCGTAGCTGGCCCCCAATCCCCCCAGACACAACTACACCACACACTCCTGTCTTCACATACAAGATCTTATTTGTTCATTTTTTATCTCCACCATAACACAATCATCAGAACAACTCTTTTTTTTTCCTCCTTCCACACTTCCCCTGAACCGTCATCCATACTTCCTCCTAACAGATTCCTTGTGCTCATTGCACACTGGAAACACTTCCAGGTCAGGCGGATGTCTGTTAAAGAGGTCATATCAGTCCCTTGTAGCTCTTCTGGCGGCCCCCTAGAACCCCAACATGGCTGTCCCATAAGACTACAATTCCCAGCCTGCCTTGCGGTGAGGTACTGCCACCTCATGTACAGGGAAGGATATCACTTTGGGTAGCAGACAGCTCTTGTCCTTCTGTTGCGGCTTCCTTTTCTAACTGAAAGCCAACCTTCATCCTGACTGGGATGCCCGTCACTCCCCCACGACACCCACAAAGGAATCAGTCAATTATTTTGTGTTTTGGAAGGAAATAATGAACTGCGAAATAAAGAATAGGGGCCTCTGGGTACTCTGGTTTAATTATCACAACAATTAAAGAAAAAAGAAGATTGCAGGCAGCAAAGAGAACAGAAAAGAAAAGAAATGGCTCCATCGTCCAGTATATTGGTACCTCGGCTTCAGTTGGAGTGCATGTGGGACGGGGTCCATCTCCTCTAGAGACTGGCTCTGGAATGAATGGTGACTTCCAGGTTTGGCTCCATTTATATGGCCAATGGAGCGGAGGAGGTGGGGTTTCTGGGCTTTTCCCGGAAGTGAGGTCACTGCTCCTCCCATGCCTGAAGGGAAGTGGAGAACACTTGAACAACCGAGTGTCCCTAATCTCTCAAATGTAGCCCCGAAGGCACGTGCTGGACGATGTTTAATTATTTGTAATAAGTTTAGATCAATTTGCAGGGTTTGTTTTCAGTTTCGTTTTCTGATGAGCAGAATCAAAAAGGCCCAATTAAATCCCTTGGGATTCAGTATTGTAACACAGTAAAATGTCCAGTAAAGTTCAACAAAGTGAATGATTTTTTTATAGGCACTGGCAGTGTTTACCCATCATGCTTTTCATTTTGGATGTACTCTTCATTTGTGTAATTCAGATATGTATTTTTTGTTGGTTTGCTGTGGCAAATGTAAGGGCAGCACATGAGGTGGTCTTATAGACAGAGTTGAGCCCACTCGTATCTCGCACCATCTTAATTAAATATACATCTGTTATATCTCAGCTGAGGTTTCTTCTCCACCTGGAGTTCAAAGTCTCTTTTTTTTTTGTTTAATTTTGAGTGAGTGTGGTATGTTAACGATACTTTTCTTTATTGTCTGCTTTGTTTTCTATGCCTGTGTTGTGTTCCATGTGTTTTGTGGGTGGTCCCTCCAAGAGGCAGGACCACCTGCCAAATCTGCCATCCACCCTATAATTCACAGTTACTGGCAGTTCATTTTGCATGTGTTTTGGGAGTTTTACTGAGTTACTGTGTTTCTCTGTGCTTATTGTGAATTATCGGATTTTCAACTTGTATGGTTCTGTCTTGTGACTACTCTTTGGATTCTTGTTTTGGGAATCTGAGTTTACATTGGATTGCTTTATTGTTTTAGGCAACTCCATTTTCTGTCTTTGTGTTCTATGAAGCTGTTCTTGTTGACCATTTTTGTGAGAATAAACCTTTTATTTTATAAAGATTGTTCGTGTCCCTTTTTGTATCTAGCCAGGGTTTTTGACAGGATTTCCCCCTCTAGTGGTCATTTATTGGAAGTGTTTTTAGAACTTTTGTGGCCCTTTAGTACTTCGAGACTCCACGTCATAACAACATAAAAGTAGATGCATGCAAACTGTAAAATGTCTTGTATGTTATAAATGAAAATGAACAAAACAAACATGAGTAGAAACAGTACGTTATTTTATCGATATACATTCTTTTTTCTTTCCCCAGATATCGATTTTCAACGAAATACCAAACATCGAGGTTCTGACCTTAAGGTAATCATCGTAGTTCTGTTCACAGATCACACAGTGGAGACATTTTTACTGTCCTGACACGATTCTGCATTATTATTTTTTTTTTTTTTTGTAATCAATTTTTTTTATTGTGTTTGTTTCAGTGCAAATAGGGTCGCTTCACTGCAGCCCATCCTCCATTGTCACCATTTGGCGGAGCTCTACCTGAGGAAGAACCAAATAGAAAACATTGCAGAGGTGCATCACCTGAAGGCGCTGCCCCATCTGCGCGTCCTGTGGCTGGCGGAAAACCCGTGTTGTGGAGAAGACCTCCATAAATACCGCATGACTGTGCTACGTAACCTGCCTGGTCTGCAGAAGCTCGACAATCAAGGTGGCTACTGAGTTTGACTTACATTTTTTTTGTTATATAGTGCGTTTCAAAAGATTACGTCATAATAGGGTACATTTGGAGGGCTAGACGTAAATGGGGTCTGGTTTGGAGCCTCAGAGGTCCTCATAACAATGAAGTGTTTAGAATAATGTGAGTCAGAAGTTTGGCCAAACATCCACGTCTGTTCCTAATATTCATAAGCCGGGTTCTGTTTGTCCGCAGTAACCCTATCATTGTCATTCCCATTAGCGAAAATAAAATGAAACATGTCGTTAACAAGAAAATAATCATTTCATAAACTAAAAGAAAAAATGTCTGAAAACTCAAATTAAATGACAATGAGAACATGAAAAATAATGAAATATGACTTCAAACCAGAATGGTGGCCAATTATAGAGGCCTCTTGGTGCTGCAAATGTTGAGTTGAAGCCCCTTGATTATGGGAAAGGCCCTATATAAATAAAATGCATTCTTCTTATTATTAACGAGATTGTCAGAGTTCTCTCCCTGACTCCTATACTCGTCCCCATTGTCAATACGCCCGTTCAGTGCAGAACCATCAGAGAATTTCTGCAAGTGACATTGAGACCTGCTGTTACATTTCTAGTCGGCAGGGTGAAGAGAAAAGCAACCACAGTAACCGCTATTTCTTTAAAATAACAATCATCTCTCAGATAATAAATAGAAGGACCCCCATGAGAGAAGGTGGGCTTAATATTAAAGCAAAACACAAAACATACCGAGCAGGGCCACCATTCCCTTCACGTTTCTATGGACCACCAATTAAACAGGCAGTCGTGTAGTTCAATGTACTTCATTTACAAACAGCTCCAGGAATGAAATGGAGGTAAATAGGAGAGGTCCGTGTCATTGTGGTGGGTATCTGTTATAATAAGTTTGTTATAATATTAAGTTTAATGTCACTGTCTCTGTGCAGACATTTTAAATCTGTTTTTCTTTTCTTTGTACATGCATAGCTGAGCCAGATTTAGTACAAAGGGGCTCCGCATTTAGAATTGCTGGGCCAAGCATAGGACAAGATAGACTAAGACAGCTGGAAGAATGTATAGTCAGCCTAAAGACAGATGTATACTATTTTGTCCCCTGTTAAAAGTCAGCACAAAATTTTCTTCCCTTGTTTGGAACCTAAGTAAGGGCCTACACGTGGAGAAACCAGTATAAAAGACTTGGACAGCAGCCAAACACTTTGAAGCCGACGGACGGGTGGGTGATAACGTCATCTGTCCTGAAAAGCCTTCCATCGCAGCGACAAAAAATGGCAGACTATATACACTGAGTTCCCACCTGGGTAATTGTCTGGCTTTGGCTTCCTTCGTCTGTAATGCCGCGTAAATCGTCATTAAAGAAAGCTAAGTTATTTTCTCTTATGTGATTTCTTACCGCCATATCACTATGGGAGGGACATCGCCTTTTAATATCATATCTATATAGTTTTAGGTTACTTAAAACGCCGCAATTACAAAAGAACGTATTCCAACTAGGGATGTATCGCCCCCTACAGGAAACAGTATCCAGAGGGGTTTTTCTGAATAGCTGAAAACTAATGGTGTATTTTAAAAGTAGAACATACAATATGAATGTCTGTAAATACCGAAGTCCAGCTGAACGTAGTTGCCAGGCCTGGTATCTGATCTACAAGAGTTTGGTTGTTCCTACAACTTTCCGTTTTTCTTCTCACACCCTCAGCCTGCCCCACATATCTTTGTATGTTGCTGTTAGAGTTCCGGCTCTTGTGCGTTTTTTCTTTTTAAAGTATTATTTTTATATGACGTGTTGCTGCTGAGGCAAGTGCATATTTCTGTCTGCCTAGCTGCTGTCACACACAGAAACTGGAATGACAGCCATGATGCAGTTGAAGAAGATCTTGAAAACACAAGATAAAAACACAACGTTTACCTCCATATTGGGGGGTCCACATTAGTGACAAGCTGGAATCAGAACTCAGAGGGCCAATATAAATAAGGGCAGGGCAGGCTCTTTCTTCCTTAGGAGACTGTGTTCCTTTAACTTGAGCAGTGACATCCTTTCCATGGTTTACAACTCTGTGATGGCCGATGTGGTGGGCAGGGCTGGTAACGTCACTTCAAGAGAGGCCCACCAACTCCACAAGCTAATTAAAAGGGCAGGCTCAGGTATAGGATACACTCTGGACCCCCTGTAGCAAAGAGGATAGTTAAGACAAAACTGAGTGCCATTAGGAACAACGCTGCATATCCTCTCTCTGACAAACCAACACTGGAGACTTTCAGGTCACACATCATTCAGCAAAAGTGTGTCAAGAAACACAACTGGTGGACATTTACACCAACAGCAATACACATATATAGCGCCTGACTGGGACTGCCAAGGCAGATGCTTTCTTCCTTTTTAGTCATTCTGATGTGTGTGCAGACCACAGTGTTGTGTTTGTTTGTGTGTGTGTGTATACTGTATGTATGTGTGAGTGTATATATATTTTGAGTGGGATGCCTCCATAGTGGATGGACCAGGGGTGGAGAGCGTGCTCAGGGTATTATCTCTCCTTGAGAGAGAGATGACAGCCCCCTGCGTTGCAGCAGTGCCCCAGATTCTAACAGGGCGCCATGGGAGTTGTAGTTCGGCACAGCCCTGTTGAGTCCTGGGGGTGCGGCATTGGCCCTACTACGCTAGGCTTCCACCTCACCTGGCAGTATTTCCGGATCGTGCTAATGGGCCACCAGAAGTGCACCCAGGTGCGTTATAAAAGGAGCCCACTGCCACTGCACCAGGAGCCAGAGTCGGGAGGAAGGGAGACGAAGCACGCTAGGAGCAATGGAGGCAAAAAAAGAGAAGGCAAAGTGCTTGCTGCTTTTATTTGTGCTTGTGTAACTGTGCTGCATTTGGTGGGAAACGATTTGGGAAGCAGTTCCCACAGGAAAATAAAAAAAAACGTGTGTGTGGCTGAACTTGTCTTGCATATATAATAGATAGATAGGAAAGGCACTAGATTATAAAGTTCTATCTGTTTGTCTAAGGTGCTCGCTGCAAACCCCCTTTTGAAATTTGTGTCTTCGAACATCTCATCATTCTGTGTCATTTGCTGCCATATCTACTCTGCATCTTGTCATTATTAGTGTGCAGTTATAACGTGAACAGTTGAATTAATGGGAAAACAAGAAAACAGAGTTTAGAACTTAAGCTTCTGTCAATAATTCCAAATATTTCTAAATTTCTTATGAATGTAAATCTCACACTATTGCCCTTTTATTCAGGTCCAGTTAATTAAAAACTAAAACCAATTAGAGGAGTAAAAAAAATGATTGACTGGTTGGGCAAACTGAGGGGCACAGAAGCCTGCTGCCACATCAGGGTGTTGGGATTGGAATCGGAAACCACCACACTCGACATTGGGGATTTCGTTTTATTTTTCCTACTTTATGTATTTTTGTCCCAAGACCAAAAGCAGTTTGACTCTGAAGTGACGCCATCTGTCTGTCTGTTTGGCCCAACAGCAGTTACTGAAGAAGAGTTGGCTCAGGCTCTGGAGGAAGGCGAGGAGATCACAGTGCCTCCTGTCTCCTGTGCCCCTGAGAAACCCGAAGAGTCGGTGAGTAACGGAGATCACGTCCAGAAGGAGCGGCCGGCTGAGGCGGAGATGGACCCACTGCACTTCAGTATGGAGGAGACCAAGTGAGTGAGTGTGCCTTGATGGCAGCAGGTTTGGTTTTCTGTCATGTCGGTGCACCCTACGATCACAAAGCCATTTTACTTTCAGGTGAAGGCATCTGCCTTTTGTGTTTGGGCCAACTTAGTGTGCCCACATGGCAGCTTTGCCCATACATGTAGCTGTAGGTGCTGTTGCCCCGTCATTTTTGCACGACTGTCATGTATAATTGAAACTCGGAAAGGCAAGCCAGATGTCCATCTATGTGCAAAAATCGCTGAATTATGCACAGTATGTAAGATAACATCTATTGTCCTGTTTACAGCCTAAAAAGTGATTGAAATTATTCAGCGCAGCATCAACATTGCAACGTACGACCAACAGTGCAGGGTCAGGTTAGGGTTTGTAGAGATATGTGTCCCCTGAAGGGGACAAATGCATTGGTACAACGCCTCTGGTTGTATAAAAATACTTTATTCCCGTGCCTCGCCTCTTATTACTATGGGTAAGTAAGCTCTTTATAAAATACTTAAAACATCCCAAACAATTACTTCACAATCTCCTTAAAATTTCCTATATTATAAATTAAACCGTCTAAAATTTACATAAAAAATTATCAAATATTTAAATATGCATAATAAAGACAATAATATTTTTTTTCTAAAAAACTTCCTATGAGATCTAAAACAACAAGTAATCAAATCGGGATAAAATAAAGTATATAAAAAAGCCGTAAATTTACATTAAGAAAAGGGAAAATAATACTAAAACACCTAAAACTAACTAGCGCTCTAAGGGTTTAAAAATCTTAAAATCAGGGTTTAAAAGGGTTATTAACCTCAGGGACTAAAAAAGGAAGAACAAAATCCATGGTGTCAGGGGTTCAATTTCAGTATGGGATTGTGGGTTCGGGTGGCACAGTGGTGCAGTGGGTAGCGCTGCTGCCTCGCAGTTGGGAGACCTGGGGACCCGGGTTCGCCTCCCGGGTCCTCCCTGCGTGGAGTTTGCATGTTCTCCCCGTGTCTGCGTGGGTTTCCTCCCACAGTCCAAAGACATGCAGGTTAGGTGGATTGGCGATTCTAAATTGGCCCTAGTGTGTGCTTGGTGTGTGGGTGTGTTTGTGTGTGTCCTGCGGTGGGTTGGCACCCTGCCCGGGATTGGTTCCTGCCTTGTGCCCTGTGTTGGCTGGGATTGGCTCCAGCAGACCCCCGTGACCCTGTGTTTGGATTCAGCGGGTTGGAAAATGGATGGATGGATGGATTGTGGGTTCTGTTCCTATTATTTCAAAATCCAAAGCGGTTCAACTTTCAAGAGAAAAAAAGCCTGTCGGGTTTATTTCATTATGGAATTACTTTGATGATGCGGCCAACCAGCTGTCAGGTGCGGTCATTATAACGCATTTGAGTGAGTGGGAATGATGACGGTGAAACGCTTAACTCTTTTAAAAAGCAGCAAATGTAGCTCTGATGAAGGAACGAAGGCAGGCTTCACATTCATCCTCCATTTGTTATGGACATGGGTAGAGTTGTCCATCCAGCCCCCTGTCCATTTTCCAGTTTGGGGACACTGGGAGTCGAGTCGGTGTTCCTATCCCAGCAGCACTGGGTGTGTGAGACAGGATCCAGCCTGGGAAGGGGCACCACCTTCGCCCACATCCATCTACAACCCTGACAAACTTATCAATCCGTATGTTCATTTAAAAATGAAGTGTTTGTCTGGCCAGCGTGGACACTTTCATTTGTGTGGATTGACTCCTGATGCTTTGAAGTATGAGGAGCGTTTCTCTGGTGATTCGATATGTGTGTTATGTGTGAACTGAAGCGCCGAATTGCAGAGACTTGCCATCAATGGCACTACTAATACAGTGCCCTGCATTCATGAAAACCCTAAAGTTCACCCCTTCATTGGAGTCTGAAAGCCAGTGCAGCATTTGTTGGTATAACATCATGGTGAAGGCACAAATGACATGTATCTGACAGGCACAGGACTGAGCGCAGTTCAAATTGGAGACTCACTGGTCCTGCTGAGGTCCCCAAAGATGAAATGTTTATATCTGCAGTTCTTTACTATCCTATCCTAAATCCTAAATGTTCTTCCTTTTTTTTTTATTTGTTTCAGCAAAATCCGAGAGGAACTTGGAATGAAGCCTTTAAGCCGAGAAAAATTCCCTTCCATTACATCCCCCAGGGAGACAGGATCTGTGACCAAGAAGCAGGTGTGTGTGTGTTCATGGACTTTAGCCTCCTGCTGTGTTCTGGGGCAGTTAGTATTGGCATGTTGGCCTTGACACCCTCTAACCGTGCCTCTCCCAATGCCACCTGGGGCACTAAGTCTATTCTGTCCATCAGCTTTGTCAATTTGGGTATTGATTTAAAATGATGGGCATTTAGGTGAAGGTCCATTGTGGGTGTCATCTTGCATAGCTAGGACAGCATAGATATGGCAGCTGCTCAGGTTTTAAATCCAAGAAGGCAGAAGGGGTGGGTGTTGAATATTCATTTACAGAAGTTAAGAATGCTACCACCCAAGCACCAGTGCCCATACAGTGGTGTGAAAAACTATTTGCCCCCTTCCTGATTTCTTATTCTTTTGCATGTTTGTCACACAAAATGTTTCTGATCATCAAAACACATTTAACCATTAGTCAAATATAACACAAGTAAACGCAAAATGCAGTTTGTAAATGGTGGTTTTTATTATTTAGGGAGAAAAAAAAATCCAAACCTACATGGCCCTGTGTGAAAAAGTAATTGCCCCCTGAACCTAATAACTGGTTGGGCCACCCTTAGCAGCAATAACTGCAATCAAGCGTTTGCGATAACTTGCAATGAGTCTTTTACAGCGCTCTGGAGGAATTTTGGCCCACTCATCTTTGCAAAATTGTTGTAATTCAGCTTTATTTGAGGGTTTTCTAGCATGAACCGCCTTTTTAAGGTCATGCCATAGCATCTCAATTGGATTCAGGTGAGGACTTTGACTAGGCCACTCCAAAGTCTTCATTTTGTTTTTCTTCAGCCATTCAGAGGTGGATTTGCTGGTGTGTTTTGGGTCATTGTCCTGTTGCAGCACCCAAGATCGCTTCAGCTTGAGTTGACGAACAGATGGCCGGACATTCTCCTTCAGGATTTTTTAGTAGACAGTAGAATTCATGGTTCCATCTATCACAGCAAGCCTTCCAGGTCCTGAAGCAGCAAAACAACCCCAGACCATCACAGTACCACCACCATATTTTACTGTTGGTATGATGTTCTTTTTCTGAAATGCTGTGTTCCTTTTACGCCAGATGTAACGGGACATTTGCCTTCCAAAAAGTTCAACTTTTGACTCATCAGTCCACAAGGTATTTTCCCAAAAGTCTTGGCAATCATTGAGATGTTTCTTAGCAAAATTGAGACGAGCCCTAATGTTCTTTTTGCTTAACAGTGGTTTGCGTCTTGGAAATCTGCCATGCAGGCCGTTTTTGCCCAGTCTCTTTCTTATGGTGGAGTCGTGAACACTGACCTTAATTGAGGCAAGTGAGGCCTGCAGTTCTTTAGACGTTGTCCTGGGGTCTTTTGTGACCTCTCGGATGAGTCGTCTCTGCGCTCTTGGGGTAATTTTGGTCGGCCGGCCACTCCTGGGAAGGTTCACCACTGTTCCATGTTTTTGCCATTTGTGGATAATGGCTCTCACTGTGGTTCGCTGGAGTCCCAAAGCTTTAGAAATGGCTTTATAACCTTTACCAGACTGATAGATCTCAATTACTTCTGTTCTCATTTGTTCCTGAATTTCTTTGGATCTTGGCATGATGTCTAGCTTTTGAGGTGCTTTTGGTCTACTTCTCTGTGTCAGGCAGCTCCTATTTAAGTGATTTCTTGATTGAAACAGGTGTGGCAGTAATCAGGCCTGGGGGTGGCTATGGAAATTGAACTCAGGTGTGATACACCACAGTTAGGTTATTTTTTAACAAGGGGGCAATTACTTTTTCACACAGGGCCATGTAGGTTTGGATTTTTTTTCTCCCTAAATAATAAAAACTACCATTTAAAAACTGCATTTTGTGTTTACTTGTGTTATATTTGACTAATGGTTAAATGTGTTTGATGATCAGAAACATTTTGTGTGACAAACATGCAAAAGAATAAGAAATCAGGAAGGGGGCAAATAGTTTTTCACACCACTGTAAATGTCACTGACCCTGGCATTATGGTTGTTGGTGTTATTAGTAACATTGATGTGTCCAGGATGGACAAATGTCAGTGGGCAACACTTCCAATGGAGGCATTCACGTCACATGTCAAGCCCTTTCTCCACCACAGGCAGCTGTCCATGACCCTTAAGTTACTATATGATCCTCTTCTTATTATTTACACCTTCTCGCCTGAGAAATTTCTCAAATGCACTGCCGTCCTCTTCGTCGTGTCTTCTTGTACTAACCGTGGAGACTTTTGCCATACTTGTTACAGACCAGGCTCACTCATGCTTGTCTTCTTCCAACAGAACCACATTTTGCAGGCAGTGCTGCTGCTGCTGAAAGAGTTGGACTATGAAGAGCTACAAGTGGTGCAGAAAACCACAGAAGGCCTCCTGGAGCCAACGTGTACGAGAGAGGCTTCACAGCAGACGGCACAGATCCTCGAGCAGTGAGGAGGAGGTAGAGTAGTTCTTGGACCCCATTACTCCAGCGCCTGCCTTACCAGGACAGCTTATGTGCTAAGTTGGTGTGGACAGAGTGGGCCAACAGCACTTTGTCACCTTCTACCCCCTTCATTGCAACTGGTCAGCTTTTCTTGCCCTTCTGCTAGTCAAAGGCCTGCAATAAATTTCAAAAAGGAACCAATTTAGTGGGACGGCTCCTGACTTACCAGCTCTGTTTTACTTGATGTGATCATTTTGTGGGTTAATACCCCTAAAGACACATAATTTGGACAAACACAAGCACTAAGATGCAGGTCCATGCTGAAGAGGCAAATGTGGGACTCTGAGAATGGCTGGCATCTCCTGCATCAGGAGTGGACCTGAAGATGCAAATGAGCAGGAGGTCACGCTCCAGCATGGCTGACTGGTGGGCTTTGCACAGCTTGGGCTGCGTAGGTGATTCCATCCATGCTGATTTATTTTGAAGTGGCTAATTTCTCTTTTTGGATGCTCTTCATGTGATGTTTGCCTTCCCTTGATGTGTCTCTTCTGATTGGTGAGGAGACGGTTGAATATCTAAGATGACACCAAAAAATTCAGGTGGTGATGTTAATAAAATAAAGTGTAAGAATGTAAATTCAGAAACACAGCTGGTGGCATTTGACAGGGGGTGGGCACCTTTATAGTGTTGAGCACTGGAATCCAAAACAACTGCCTGAAAATACACCAAGTTTGTGAGCTCCTGTTTGAGTTTCCTGCAGGGATGGTGGTTAGTGTTACATTAGCTGGCCGAGTAAACCAAAGCTTGAGGTTGGCATCTTGGACATGTCGGCTCAAGCAGGCCTGGATGGACCGGTCATTGTGCTGCTGCCCCTCACGTCCAGCCCAGTGTGCAAAAGAGACTATGAGCAGAGATCCTTCACGATGGGGACTGCACCTTTAGTGGAAATTGGAAGATCTCCAATTTTGGGTTCATCTGATAGACTATGCTGACATTACAAGTGATGTGCTTACAGTGACCAGTGTGTCTTGAAGTGGGAAACCATGACACCACCTACTTGTGGGGGTCTAACCAGGTCCAAACCTCTTCTACGAAGAAGCAATAATCTGCAAGGAATAATCCAAACATATACATTCACTACCACATAAACAGGGTTGTGAAAAAGTATTTGACCCCTTCCTGCTACCCTCAGCTCTAATGTCTTCAGACCTTTAGACAAAATAAGTTTAGTAGAGAAAGGCAAGCAGCGTGAACACACAATTCAGATTTTAAATCATTATTCACCTTATAGAAGCAATAAAGTAAGCCAACACTCCATGTGAAAAAGTAATTGCCTCCCTACGTTCAATACATGCTTGCAGCAACTTTGGCAATAGTAATCACAACTAAATGCTTCCTGGCATTTGATGTCAGTCTCTCACATTCTTGTTTTGCAGAACTTCTTTATTTTGGACACATTCATAGGTTTGTGAGCGTCGACTGCTTGTTTCCAGTCCTCCCACTGCAGGCCACTGCATCACCCTCTCCGAAACCATTCAGTTGTTGACTTGCATTTTGAGTGCTTGTCCTGTTAGATAACCCAATGATGCTTCGGTTTCAGGTCGTACAGATGTTCTGGTCAAGTCCAGAATTCCTCTTCCCTTCAATAATGACAAGGCTTCCACAGCTTCCCCCATGTTTTACTACAGGTGTGGCAAGTGGCAAATGTGGTCAGCCAATTGTCGTCCAAAGATTTCTACTTGTGACACATCTGTCGTCATTCCAAAAGGATTGTGGTTTAGCCCAGTGTTTCTATGCAAATTCTCACTGCTGCCATCACATCACGTTCTCTCATACTTGCTCTGATGCGTGGATGTTTGTTCAGAAAACCCTGCTCCATAATCACCCTGACTTGCCCACCACTGTGGCACCATTCAAATACAGACCAGATGCCTTTCAAGTCCCTCTAATGCTACTCAACATTTCCAGCAATATTTAGTCATAGACTTTATTACCTAATCTTGGGGAGTTGTGGGTAAGTAGGGCCTGCCGCAAGTCGTGTAGTTTGACATTCCCCACCAGTCAGGCAGACCGTCGGTTTTGTCTTGTTTTATCGATGGGTTTGTGGAGGCAGGACAGCCGACAACCAGTGAACTACAATACATTCATTGCAGCCAAGCAGTAAAAAGGAAAGAGGGTGTTTTGTCTGTGCAAATGTAAGAGAGGCTCGTCTGTACAACGGTTCAGGTTTGTTTTATCACAACAGAACTGAAAAAGTAAAATATAAAGGCTGAACCGGCCCTGGCTGAAATGCTTTTGTACAGCACCGGCAGGCAGTGCAACAACTGGCTGTCAGACTGCAGCGAGCACACAATTTAAAAATTCATCATGGAATCACACAGTCCACCATAGCCTTCAGTTATCTACTCATCAGATCAGTAATCTCAAAGTGAGGACAGCAGTAAGGCTGACATGTTCCCTGACTTAACCCATCGAACCTTTCCATCACCATCTGGCGCTGAAAATGTCCAACAGTGGCATCTAACGTGGAAAGCACCCTGCAGATTGTGGGAATGGAGAATGCAAGAAATTTACAAACCCACATTTAGTTAGCCAATGACCCAGCTGCCCCAGTATACGTTCTGAATACTTTTTAAAGCTCTCCATGTTTCTGGTTTAACTCCATGAGCCTTTACAGTAAGAACTTCCAGTTGTCTTAAAAGCACTTACCTTGTACAGCCCCAGCCGTACAATCCACCTGTTGGTAGATGGTCACAAATCCCACCAGTGTCACACATTTCTTCATTTGCTTTTTCTCACTTCTTCAGTACCAGCACTGCTTCTTCTGCAAGTGAAGACCACTAATTTTACATTTTAGTGGTCCTTGGCCTGTCACTCCAGACTGTATTGCCCATCATACACTGCGAGAATTCCTGAAATCTGTAGGACTTGAGTTTGACACTGCATTCAGCATAGAGGCACAGATGGAAACTTCAAGGTAAACTTTGAAAAAATGATCCAGAACAACTAACTTGTGTGGTAGACAAATAGTCTCTGAGGGTCTTCCAATAGTGATGTTTAACTGAATAGGATCGTTGGGCTGAATTGTGTGCCAGGGTTGTTTTGACGTATCATTTCAGGTCCATGAATCCAAATATGGTGCTCCTTGATTCCTTCACAAGCAGATTTCTTCTTGAATCACATGCCTACACAAAAAGCTTTATTGTCCACCTCTCTGTCCTTCAGCTTTATGAACAAACGGACATATCCATATGTAAAACAAATCACTTAGTCACCACACTTCAGTCTAATTTATAAACAACAGTGTGTCCTTCCTGTATTACGATTTTCACAAAGCCGTCCACTCAGTCGCCCCACAATGAAGGTTCAGTTTGAAACTAGAAGCTGCAGGCATCAGAGGTCACCTACAAAACTGGAGTTCAAGTTGATTTACCAGCAGGACAGATGAGAAGAGAATGAGGTCATCAGCAGGGTCCCTCAGGGTCCCTGTCTTTGGTCCGTTACTTTTTCATTTGTAACAATGACATTGATTCTGGCATCATTTGTAAACTTGTGCAATTCACAGGGGAGACTAAACTTGGAGCAACAGCAAGGCAGACACTGAGGAATTCACAAAAACAATTCAAGAACACTTGGATGAGCTTCAGAACTGGGTGAATACTTGGAGGTTAATGTTCAAAAGTACAAAGTGTCACACATGAGCAACGGGCACATCAATTATGAATACACGATGGGAGACACTGACCTACAGGACTCCTAAATTCTCCGAAAAGACTTTTGGTATTTATGGTGGCACAAAATGTTTCATCATCTAAGCAATACACAGAAGCAATTAAAAAGGCAAATAGCCTATCAGGTTTTATCATAAAAACTCTTGAATGTAAATCATGTGACGTTATGCTGGAGTATTTTGTGCAGTTCTGGTCTCCAGCTATAAGAAAGGCATAACAGCACTTGAAGCTGTGCAGAGGAGAGCAGCCACGGGCATCATGGGAGTAAAGGGCGTGGCCTACTTGCCAGACTCAGAGAATTAAACCTGTTTAGTCTGAGCAGAAGAGACTGCATGAGGGCCTAACACAGGTCTTCAGAATCCTCAAAGGGTATTGTACTAAAGTAGATCCTCCAGAATACTTTCAATTTAATGACAAATCACATACTTGACAATATCGGTGGAAATTAAGAAACTGCACTTCAAACTGATGCACTTCTTTATACAAAGAGTGAATCTGGAACCATCTACCAAGTTTTGGAGTTGAAACTTTGACAACCTTTAAGAAGGATCTGGATGAGGTATTGCGATAGTAGAGCTATTAGCTGAATGGTCTTCTCTCATTTGTCAAGATTTCTTATGTTCATAATTTCTACCCCATGCAAATGTTTTGCTCACCTCCTTTGGCAAGGAGATCGGCAACTGCAGACATCAAAACTGACATCCCTCCGACTAGAAGTTATTTAGTGTAACACCAGCTTAACCAGCTTGTTGCAGGTGAACTTTGACCTATTATTCCCAAGCATTTTTCTCCAGAATGAGCTTCATTCCCATTGGAGGGAGTTCACCCAGTTTAGCAGGTGTTCTAAAGAACCAAATGCAAAAAACAGGAAACTTTTGCAATTTTGTTTAACTATAAAAATAGAAAGTCTTACAAAGTGAGAATCTTCCAGTCACATGATTCATGATTTCACCATTCCAGATTTCACATCCTACATCTTCGTGAACACTGCAGTTACCATCAATACAGACAAGCAGTTTCAATGTTGTTGCCTGCTACCGTATATCAGGAACACTGTGAAACTGTAAAAAGTGCCAGGCCATGCTATGTGCCACCTCAGGCCAGCCAGTCCATCAGTCTTCAGTCTCCTTCTCTAGGAAATCGGTTAGTGTTGCAGCATCCACTGGTATAATCAGGTACTCCACACCATCCACACCCTGAAATGAAATGAAATCAGGCAAATGAGTGCAATGCCTCCTCAGGCCTCCTCTGATCTCAACTCCTAGGCACCACTCACCTTCTTGGTCCTGATCAGTTTGTGGTCTCTGAATTCCGTCAGCTGCGTCCTCAGGGTGAGGTCGCTGTTCACCAGGAACGCCTCACGGCAACGCTGATAAAAGTCTTGAAAAGACAAACCTGCAACAAGTGGAAGCCTGAGTGAGGTTTAAACCAATGGCTTCTATGAATTGAGCGATAGGTACAAATCAATCTCCTACTTTTACACGGCTGAGAATGAAAGCAGCAAAGCAGAACAGCATTGAGGGACACCTCATTATTAGTAGTACTGAAAACAGAACTGAATGAAAGGTTGGAGGATAAATGGAGATCGCCGAGGAGATGACTAGAACCACCAGGGAGACTTGTGGTATGTGCGAGTGAGCCCATGTCCACAAGCTGCTTACCTGTGTAGGATGGGTTGTTCTTGTTCTGCAGCTGAAACTCTGCCAGCAGCTGGAATATTCCCCTGGAAGACAGGGAGAAAGACAAGTTAGAAATTGATGTCTTGGCATTGATAGCATGTCCATCAATTGGATTAGGAGTTCACAAGTAAGCCCGCGATTCGCTAGCGAATCGGAAATCCAAGAATGGCAATCAGTTTCTGTTCTGTCCGATATCTGGATGGATGACATATCATGGAGGGTGGGTGCGTCTGGGGAAATGTCATTTAATTCAATACGCATATCTGTACTAAAGCAGTTTCGTTTTGTGGAGACGTGATTCTGTTGCCTTTGCTGACACCGACTGCTGGGATCTATATTACTGGCACAGTGGATTAGAGCAAGTGTAGTGAACAGGTTGTGTTGTTTGGGCGCCAGTACGGACTCTGATAAGCCACTGCGTTTGACTCTGGGGCGTGCGCCACGGTGCAATATGCACCTCGGTGGGAAGCCACTGCGTGATGAAATATCATGGAGGGTACTGTATATGCGGTGGTGTGGGCAGTCGCGTCCAGGCGGCTGTACAACCTAGCATGCACGCTTTACCTCAGGTGTAGTTCACAGGTCGTAGGCATGGTAAGGTTTCCATGTAATTCACTAACCCTATTTGAACTAAAGCGGTTTCTTTGTGTGGGCGCCTTCGTTCATTGTTTGTATCCATGACTGTACAGGTTGTGTTGTTTGGGCGCTCACAGGTTGTATTGTCTGGGTGCCACCTACTGACTCTGGGAAGCCGCCGCGTTTGACTCTGGGGCGGGCGCCACGGAACAGCACGTTGTGTTATTTGGGCGCCACCTCCTGACTCTGGGGTGGGCGCCACCACGTTTTGGGAAGCTGCTGCGTTTGACTCTGGACTCTGGGGCGGGCGCCAAGGCCGCAGTGTGCATGCGTGCGTTTGACTCTGGGGCGGGCGCCAAGGCCGCAGTGCGCATGCGCCTTGGTGCATCCGCCGTGCATAAATTAACTGTGGTTTAGTAAGATAGATTTGTCACCCCTTTGCTTTTAATTGTGACTGTGGGCCTACCAAATGTGATTGGGTACACTGTTAGATCAATTTATCAGCCAATTTTATGCCAATCTGTACTTACTCTGAAAGACACTGTAAAGACCATTTAGAACTGAGTCACTGGCCTTTACTCGGTAAGAGATGGAGCACAGCAGAGGTACAAGAACAGGACTACTTTCAGATGGGTACTGTAACATACTGAGGCCTTCCAAGTAGCTAACCACATATCTCAGAGAGGTCACTTAAAATTCAGTCCCGTGTCGCCAAACAAACTTACCGTGCATTGGGTGTCAGACTGCGCATGACGTGAGTCAGTGAGCTGAGGGCCAGGGCACCAGACTGCTGTACAAGCAAAGAGTTCTCATAGGATGTCTCCTCTACATAAGGCTTGTATGTGGTGGTCTCATACCACAGCCAGTTGAATAGGCTCATCTTGGACTGGTCCCAAGCTGTTAAACATACAAGAATCCAGAGTCACTTGGGGTAGGATGAGGACGATGGAAATCCTAAGCGCTTAGCTGAGAAGAATGGAAGGAGTTGGTGATGAGAGATTGCCACTACTCACCAAGGGGGGCATTGATGTGATCAATGGAGGCAATGACATGCAGATTGGGTGCAGAAGCAAGCTGAGCCAGGATTTGCTGTGTCTTCTCCCCTCTTAGCATTGGCCCATCTATATTATGAATTATCAGGAAAATATGGAGAGCAGGATCTGCACAGAGAAGAGGCAAAAGAAGAGATAAACAGTTCTGCCATTCTCCACATGCACCCATAAGCCTCCTTCTCTGCATAAGTACAGGATGAAGAACAACAGTCTCTTAATAGCACATCATCATCAACAACATTTCTTACGTTGTTAGTAACAAGACTGAGGCTTTAAGGTGTTCACCAATATGCACTCAATATTAGGTCTATCAATAGCCAGGGGATCAGCACCTCTTCACTCCCCACTCAAATCTCACCTTTCTTCAGTGCCTCCAAGATGAAGCTTGCCTGATCTAGAGGGTTACGAAAGCTGCCTTCATAATCCAGAACATCCCCAGTAATTGCACTGAGAATCTGCCAGAGAGAGATGGAGGCACACCAGTAAGAATGAACAGCACGGAGTGGCCTTTTTGTAAAATCATTGAAGATACATACCGATTTAATGGTGATGCTAGGGAAGAAGCCATTAATGACCAGATGAACCATGTTGGTCAGCATAGAGTTGCGGAAACTCTCCAGCAGGGCCCTTTTGGACCCCAGGCCGTACAGAACGATACTAAAGCCAAACCTGCAATAGAAGTGAGAGGTGAAACTGTTAATATGCTTTTAAGTAGCAGCACATGGTGGACTGAAAGCCATCATGTAGACTGCCAGATTTTGGGCAGATTCTTACATTTATGAACAGGCAAAATGCAGGTGACAAAAAGTTCTGTCAAAGGCCACACAGCTTTGCCTTTGATGTTCTTAATTGTATTAGAACACTCTGGACGAGAACAGGCCATTCAGCCCAACAAAGCTCGCCAGTCCTGTCCACTTATTTCTTCCAAAAAAACATCAAGTCGGGTTTTGAAAGTCCGCAACGTCTTACCGTCTACCACACTACTTGGTCGCTTATTCCAAGTGTCTATCATTCTTTGTGTAAAGAAAAACATCCTAATGTTTGTGCAAAATGTACCCTTCACAAGTTTCCAACTGTGTCCCCGTGTTCTTGATGGACTCATTTTAAAATAACAGTCTCAATCCAATGTACTAATCCCCTTCATAATTTTAAACACTTCAATCATGTCACCTCTTAATCTTCTTTTGCTTAAACTGTAAAGGCTCAGCTCTTTTAATCTTTCCTCATAATTCAACCCCTGTAGCCCTGGACTCAGCCTAGTCACTCTTCTCTGGACATTTTCTAGTGCTGCTATGTCCTTTTTGTAGCCTGGAAACCAAAACTGCACTGTCACTGTAAAGGCACTGACTGACTGACAGGTGAAACAAAGAGAATACAAATAGGAAACAACAGTGTGTAAACATCAACAGGGCCCACCTCTTGACTTCTACACATGTAGCCCAGACCTGACCTCCACCCAAGTGGCCATTGCAGCTCCATAAATGTAAAATGAAGGAGTAGAATGACTTAACTGTAACTGAAGCATCCACTTGCTGAAGAGCTGCTTGTGCCCATGGTTTAGTGAAGCCAGCTCTGCAGAGAACACAGGTTTGGCACCGTCCAGGAGCTTCCATAGGGTTTCCTGTGAAATCAACATAGTGTACCTCAGGCCTCTAAGGAAACATCAAAGTCTATGCAAGGTCAAATCTTAATTTCCCTCTGGGGTCAGGTACGTATTTATCTAGTCAGATGCCTCTTCTCTGCTCATCGATTCATTCTCACACGTTCACGAGACAGAAGCATCTGGACAAATAATGGTGGGGTAACAGCCCCAAAACCAATAAGCTGATCACCATTAGCACCCTAGTCACACTACTGTGGCATCTCTACAGCCCTGTATGGATAGTTCCAAATTTCCTAATACCTTCTAAAAAGGCCTCACCACATGAATTTCTACAAAGACGAGCATACCTGGTCCAGTTTGGGAGTCTGCAGCCTCTGGAGAGTTCTGTCTGATGTCAACACTTTAGAGCTGCTGTGCGCTTCAAAGTATTCTTCAACCAGACTGGGCTTTAAAATTAAGAAAAAAGGGAAATTTGGGATGAGTCCATTAACATCAAGCTCTTGAGTATTTGTGCAGACTTGGAGTCAGGAAAGGTTTACAGGTCACACCAATCACATCTAAATGACCAAGTAGGGCACTCATTTAAGAGACTCAAAAAGAAATGAAATCATTCATAAACGTAACACCTGCACACCCGTGGGGGGCCTGCTTTACTGAGCTATGCTGTACCATTCAGGAAAGACTCTGAGTGAGTTTGAAGACTCCAACACAAGTTGCTGAGCAAAACATTCACAACGTTGATGGACTTTACAAATACATAGTGCGGTGTGGAGACAGCCAGCCATTGTGTTTGTACCAGACTCTCTGTACGGCCAGGAGTTCAAGGACAGCGGCAATTAGAATTTCTGTTGTCACAATGTCAACTTTGTGTACAGACAAACAGAAGAATAAAAATTCTTTGATGTGTTTACACTCGTAATGCACCAGGCATAAAAAAACAAAATGAAAGAGCTGCCTCTTTGATTTGACTTTGCATGAGCAAAAGTATCAAAAGTCTGTGTTTTCTGCAAAATATAACCACTTATGCACGAGGTATCCTGCCATCGGCCATACTGTATTTCAAAGTTGTTTGTGTATGTTGTAATAAATGCACAAGTCAAACAGCAACATTTTTACATACTCAATGGTGTCTTCTTTCAAAAAACCATAAGCTTCAATGTTGTCTGCTATCTTTGATTTGTAAAATATGCAACTTGCACACGCATATGACAAGGCCACCAGAGTGTCACAGCTGTGTTTTTCTGCTTTTAACAAAGATCTCACCTACGTCGTGACATATAACGGTGTAAGACTCAGTGCCATTGAAGAGCTGACGTTCACCACATTCCAATGATATAAAGTTGTCTATGACTGGTCATTTATACTACAAGTCACAGCTGTGTGTAAAAGACACCAAATACTGTATATCTTTAAGCACAAAGCTCGTGTCTAGCTCTGATCACAGTTTTGAGAATGACATTTTCTGAAGGACTCTAAACTATGCTTGATTTGAAGGTACTGCTTAACCATACCCCACTTGGGGGAATGGGGAGGGTTGTGGGGTGTTGAAGCAAGCATGATTATAAAGGGGGGGGGGGGGGTTGGAGGAATTTGGGCCAAATTATACTGTGAGCGAGTCTCATGTGTCTGAACCTCAATGACGGCCACCCAGGACAAAAAAGCAACTGACAAACAATAGGTTATGTGTATGTGTGGTGTGTGTGCCCAACTCTGTCTAAGCCCTGACAACAGCAGTTTCCTGCCCGTGCCCAGGGCACCCCGCAAAGGCTTTGTTCCCACCCCTGTAACAAGCTAGTATGACAATCTATGTACTTGATTTATTCCAAAAAAGCATCAGCAACAAACAAATAAATAAAAACAGTGCAACTGCAACAAAAGGCAGGAAACATGCTGAGGAGTAAACAAAACTGTTTTAAGGATAGGCTTTGAAAAATTAAAGGTTTGGACAAGTACACCATTATACATATGTAGTTACAAATTGTTTACTTGTGGCTTCAGAGTGTGAGATAGATATATCTATATCTATGTATGTCTATATCTATATCTGTATATCTCCACATATTCTCATACAAAAAAATTGAGCACAGTGGCCTCCATCATCCGTAAGTGGAAGAAGTTCGAAACCACCAGGACTCTTCCTAGAGCTGGCCATCTAAACTGAGCGATCGGGGGAGAAGGGCCTTAGTCAGGGAGGTGACCAAGAACCCGATGGTCACTCTGTCAGAGCTCCAGAGGTCCTCTGTGGAGAGAGGAGAACCTTCCAGAAGGACAACCATCTCTGCAGCAATCCACCAATCAGGCCTGTATGGTAGAGTGGCCAGACAGAAGCCACTCCTTAGTAAAAGGCACATGGCAGCCCGCATGGAGTTTGCCAAAAGGCACCTGAAGGACTCTCAGACCATGAGAAAGAAAATTCTCTGGTCTGATGAAATAAAGATTGAACTCTTTGGTGTGAATGCCAGGCATCACGTTTGGAGGAAACCTGGCACCACTCATCACCAGGCCAATACCATCCCTACAGTGAAGCATGGTGGTGGCAGCATCATGCTGTGGGGATGTTTTTCAGAGGCAGGGACTGGGAGACTAGTCAGGATAAAGGGAAAGATGACTGCAGCAATGTACAGAGACATCCTGGATGAAAACCTGCTCCAGAGCGCTCTTGACCTCAGACTGGGGCGACGGTTCATCTTTCAGCAGGACAACGACCCTAAGCACACAGCCAAGATATCAAAGGAGTGGCTTCAGGAAAACTCTGTGAATGTCCCTGAGTGGCCCAGCCAGAGCCCAGACTTGAATCCGATTGAACATCTCTGGAGAGATCTTAAAATGGCTGTGCACCGATGCTTCCCATCCAACCTGATGGGAGCTTGAGAGGTGCTGCAAAGAGGAATGGGCGACACTGGCCAAGGATAGGTGTGCCAAGCTTGTGGTATCATATTCAACAAGACTTGAGGCTGGAATTGCTGCCAAAGGTGCATCAACAAAGTATTGAGCAAAGGCTGTGAATACTTATGGACATGGGATTTCTCAGTTTTTTTATTTTTAATAAATTTGCAAAAATCTCAAGTAAGCTTTTTTCACGTTGTCATTATGGGGTGTTGTGTGTAGAATTCTGAGAAAAAAAATGAATTTAATCCATTTTGGAATAAGGCTGTAACATAACAAAATGTGGAAAAAGTGATGATGTGCTGTGAATACTTTCCGGATGTACTGTAACTACTTAGTATATTTTAATAAGAACTTACCTAACTTAGTTTTGTAATTTCTACACTGACCCCAAAACACAGAAATGAGAACAGCTCTCGATTAAAAACAGAAGCTGGTTAGAAATTTCCAAGAAGTTTGTTTTTTTATCATTTTTTTTTTGGAGCTTCAATAAAATTTTAATTTCTCCTTGGGGACAAATAAAGTATAATCTAATCTAAAAACCAGCAGCCACAGTGAGTCCCCAGGACCAAGTTTGGGAACCAGTGGTCTAACCCAACAGAGGACATGCACCCAACAAACAGCTGCAAGAACTCTGCATGGAGGAGGAGGAAAACCTCTCTGTGGATTTTGATTTTTTTGCCTGCCAGCTATCTTAATTAAAGCATTGTTTTAGGCATTCTGCGTAGCTCCAACAATGGTGAAGAGAGATAAGGGGGTAGACAAGCACCTGATGAGTGGAAATGCCAGGCATTCTAAAAATAGGCAACCATTTTGAATCCCCCATTCCCACCACCCAACACAGTGTCCACTGCCAACACAATTGAGAACACTGACTCACTTCAGCAGCTTTCCTCGTTCTCTTTCCTGGCGTTCTGCTGATGTCTGCAGAGGACGGCTTGTTTGTAGGCTTGGATTCAGTAGCTTCCAACTCCTCTTCGGAATTGGAGGCAGAGAGTTCACTGTCACTGTCTGATCTTAAATTGGGAGCTGCAAAATAAAAGCTGATTAGTAGAGAAGTCACTTATGAGGCTAGCGCACCTGATCAAATCAGAGATTGCCACCATATTCCACCCACAACCAGTTTACCACACAACCATTACCACATAGCACTCAGTTCACTAAATGCTTGTGAAGCCCAACAGCCAGCAAACACACACAAACACCTTCCTATATCTGCTTAATGCAGGTCAGGTACACAGGAGGTCAGTGCCTATGTGGGATGTACCAGATGTCGCAAAACTGCATGGGACACCAATCTATCACAGGATACACACAGGTGTGTGCCCATACTCACGTTCAAATTGGACCAAATTAGAATTGTAAATTAAAGACCTGCATGTCAAGAAAGCTTTTGTAGACCCCTCCCCCTCCCAAACACACAGAGAATATGCACAGTCCACATAGACAGTGACTAGGCATGAGATTTTGAACCCGTGAGGTTAGATGTGTTTTAATGGAGGGCAGCACTGCACAATACCAACAGCATTGAAGAAATGGACCCCAAACTGTCAGCATCCCTAAGCATCTCAGAAATCTCTAATGGCATTAAGTACACCCACCAGTTCTTCAACCCACTTAAGGCAGGAGTTTTTTTTTATCTAAATGCTAATATTTACAGAACCGGAGTCCAAACTGAGGCTTAGCTCCACACTAGATGTTAAAAAATTCAGTTCCCTTATGCCTTACAGTGGCAATAAACTGAAATATAAATCATATATTAGTTGTTCCTCTAAAATGTGTTTATGGCTGGTATGGGTTTATTAGACATATGCAGGGTTGAAACCTCCCCTTCAACATTTTGAAGTGTAAAAGAGGATCATGGGATTCAGGTACCAAAGACACAACACAGTGTGCAGCTGATTTGATCATTTCAGATTTAGAATTCAAAGCAGATGCCACTGACAAATGAAAGATTAATGAATGATTCAAGACCATTGCCAGTTTCAACCACAAAGAACAGTGAACAGCAAACTCCCTGCACTAGCAGCCACATGTTCGCTCATTTCAAAACGTCAATGAAGACCAAGATCCTTACCAGAGAGTCTCTTTCGTAGTCGGTGGGGTGTGGTGGATACAAATGTGGGCTTTTTGCTCTAAAAGGAAAAATAAAAAAGGCAGTCTGGGGTGAGCCTTAGTCTGGGATTATTGTATAAGGAAAGAATCAAGGAAGTAGACATCATCAGAACACTTCTGCAAATACAGTACATTCAGCAGAGACAACCTCAGGACTGGAGCTAAATGCAACTCACCTTGGAGGGAGTCTTGTTCTGCTTTGTTGGCCCTGAAAGAAAAAACATATGAAAATTTTATATTATATATATGGATACTAATCTGTGAAAAGTCCGTGGGCTGCACAGTGTTGCCTGAAGTCAAATATGTGGAGTCGCTCCATATTTGCGTGGGTTTTTCTCCTAAAACCTCAAAGATGTGTATCAGGGTAACTGAAATCTAAACTGGCCCCACGTGAGCATGGTGTGTGTTTGAGGACTGGGCCCTATAATGAACTGGCTTTCTGTCTTGCACATAGTGCTTCCGTGATAGACTCTGTTTCCCTAAACACCTGAACCAACTTACGTTACATAAAACATGTTAGTAAGCTATCCCTTTCCCACTTATCTCCTAGTGCCTCATTATTCTTTCTTCTCATAACTATTATATACATAGAACTGGCAAAGCATGGCCACCTACTGCTAAAGCTGAAGCCAAGTCAAACTAACATTGGGACAGAACTAGCTAAACGATGAGTGTGGACACCATAGCCTCCATGATCTGAAGCTGGGTAACTCCAGCAGGCAAACATTTAGAGGTCAGACCGTAGGTTTTTTTAATTTTTACTACCGTATATACTCACATGTAAGTCGAATCGATCATAAAATCAAACCCCGACTTATACGCCCTTTCAAAAATGCGACCCTTAAAATTTTTTTTTTTACATCTTCTTGCCACCTCCGATCTCGCATCAGTTTCTCAGATGCATCGAATTGTGTTGCAGCAGCACAGTTACCAATTTCTTTTGCTACTTCAACGACGTTTAATTTAAAACCAGCTTCATATTTTCTCCTGGTCAAATGCTCCATCGCAGATAAGGGATGCTCTTACGATAAAGGTGTATGAGGGTGTGAGATACAAAAAACTCAAATCAGTGCAAACATCGCTTCGGAATAGTTCAGATATTACCGTGTGGCCACGTAGGCACAATAGAGAGAGAGAGAGAGAGAGAGAGAGAGAGGTTAGGAGCACCCGCTGATACAGCACATTGCTACACCCGCATAGAAAAAAAAAAGCCGTGTGCTCCGTGGTTACTCTCTCAGGTGGCCATTAGTATATCATAATCCCTTGGAACAATAGCGCGAGTTTTCCACATTCAACTTAAACAACCAACATTATAAAATACCAGAAATTATTCCACAAAATCAAGTCCTGACTTATCCACGAGTATATGCGGTAATTTTTTTCTATCCAGTTACACATTTTCTAATCCACTACCAGATTTTTCCACTGAAACAGCTAATTTAAATAGAACTCAATGAGCATAAGAACGTAAGAAATTTGACAAAACAGAGGAGATCATTCAGTCCATTTGTCACTCATTTGTTTATCTAATAGCTCAGGTGTCCCAATATCTCATTAAGATCATTCTTCAAAGTTGTCAAGATTTCTGCTTCAACTCCATTTTTCTGTAGTTTGTTTCAGACTCCCACAACTCGATGAGTAAAGAAGTACTTCATGGCTTCAGTCTAAAATGCACCTCTCCTTTATTTCCAATGATGTCTTTAAGTATGTGATTAACTCTTAAATTGAAAGATTTCTACTAGATCTACTTTATCAATGCTTTGAGAATTGTGAAGACCTGTCTCCATGCAGTCTCCTCTGCTCAAGACTAAATGGGTTTAATTCTCGAGTCTGTCACAGTAGGCCATGGCGGTTAAGTCCAGGGATGCACCTGGTTGCTCTCCTCTGCACAGCCTCAGGTGTTGCTAGGTCTTTCTTGTAATTTGGTGACCAGAACTGCAGACAATACTCCAGATAAGGTCTCAGTAATGTGTTATATAGTTTCAGAATAATATCCCTCAATTTATATTCTATAGTTGCTATAAGTTAACATTTTATTTGCCTTTATAGCTGCTTCTGCACATTATTTACATTATGAAAATGTTGTGTCAACATAAACCTCTAAATCCTTTTCAGAGGTTGCATTCTGTAGGACAGTGTCTCCCATCTTGTATTAATCATTGACATGACATTGATTTTCATTAATATTAAAAAGCTCCGGCAAAGTTTTCAGAGCTTGTCTTTCCATTTAATTTCTTGCATTATGACTTTACATACGAACATATTCTTAAAATATCTAGTGTTTCCCCGTCCCCTGAATCTACAGCATGTGCTCGATCATCCACCCAGTAATTCACTGGGCAATGGAGGCATTGCGGCATCCAATTGAATTCAAATATTAAGTCGTTTTAAGTCACTGAGGATTTTCAAAGAGGACAACCCGAGATCGAGTTGTTAGTGTCGTGCATTTGTTCAGTTTCACAAGGTGCCCCAGTTCTTAGTATCTTTTTGTCATATAGCCTCTTGAGCTACATAGGCAAGGCAATGCACATCTTAGAATCTACGGAAACACTTGGAAACCATCTTGTTCTGAAGACATGCAATGCAATTTAAGTGACAAGAGTTTAGCAGATACAGTCCCAAATGGGATTGATGAGCCTTCTGTGTAAAATTCATTGCGATTTATGCCTAACACTGCCTTTAGGCAATAACATGCCCACACACTGGGTAAATGTATTACCACAATTCTAACCCCCTTTAAACAATTTAAATTATAATGCAAAGCAAACAACTGAGCTCTGACTTCCCATTCATGACAAATTAGAAAATGGGATTTAATTAAAATTTAGCAGTGCTTTCTGTAGGAGTGCACTTTGTAAACATGATTTAAAAGTTATGTATGCCAATCCTATCCACCATAATTATTCAACATCATATCAAATCAGGATCTGATGGCCTATAAAGTCCTCCTGTCCACTACACTACTTGCTCACTTAATTTAAGTGTCTGTGGTTCCTTGTGAGAAGAAAAACTTTCTAATGCTTGTCTGAAATCTTTTCTTAAATTTCCATCTGTCTCCATTTTCTTGTTAGAGACGTTAATTTTTTTTTTTTTTTTTAATATTTTTATTTTATTAATTTTCATTGTAATCATTCCATACAAACAGATCAATTTATAACCCAACAAATTTGAAAACAAATCAAACCCCACCCCTGAGAAGGAGAGCTTAGCTAAAGGAAAATTTCTTTAAGCTTTTTAATAAGGCAACATTAGACAAAAGAAGGGGAGAAGTAAATATCTATATAAATAAGAGATGGAGAAGGGAGTTAAATGCAATAATAGTTATTTCTCTTATTCTAAAATAATATTGATTAAATTCTGCCATGTTTTGAAAAAATTTTGTACAGATCCTCTAACTGAAAATTAGATTTTTTCCAATTTCAAATAATATAAAACATCGGTTTCCCACTGATTTATAAGAGGAGAATTAGGATTCTTACAATTTAACAAAATAAGTCTGCGTGCCAAGAGTGTAGTGAATGCAATCACCGTTTGCTTGTCCTTCTCCAATTCCAGTCCATCTGGAAGGACACCAAACACAACTGTTAGTGGGTTAGGAGGGATTGTGATACTAAGGCTGTCTGAGAGGCACTTAAAAATTTTTGTCCAAAATGATGTTAGTTTGGTGCAGGCCCAGAACATGTGACCCAGTGAGGCAGGAGCTTGGTTGCAGCGCTCGCAGGTTGGATCCTGGCCTGGAAACATTTTGGACAGTTTTAAGCGAGACAGATGAGCTCGATATATAATTTTTAGTTGAATAATTCTATGCTTTGCGCATATAGAACTCGAGTGAATTCTCTGCTTTGCTACCTTCCACTCCTTTTCTGATATATTGATTAAGAGATCTTCTTCCCAATGTCCTCTTGGATCTTTGAAAGGTAGGGACTCTAATAAGATTTTATATATTGCGGAAATAGTGTTTGTTTCCTCGGAATTGAGCAGTATTTTTTCCAGCATTGTGGAGGGTGCAAGGTGGGGGAAATTGGGCAATTTCTGTTTAACAAAATTTCTAATTTGAAGATAGTAAAAGAAATGTGTAGCTGGGAGGTTAAATTTTGAACGTAATTGTTCAAAAGATGTAAATATGTTGTCTATATAAAGATCTCTGAGCATTTTAATCCCAAAACTTTTCCAGCTATTAAAAACTGGATATACTTGCGAAGGTTGAAAGAGGTGGTTCTCTTGCAGAGGTGCCACTGATAAAAGATTTTCCATCTTAAAATGCTTCCTAATTTGGTTCCATATTCTGAGTGAGTAAAGCACAATTGGGTTATTAGTATATTTGCGATAACTTTCATTTATTGGAGAGCAGAGCAGGGAATATAAAGAAGTACTACAGGATTTTACTTCTATTGCGGACCAAGCCTGTGTATGTGCATTTATTTGTGTCCAGGTTTTTATGGCTAGTATGTTTGCTGCCCAGTAATAAAACTGAAAATTAGGTAAAGCCATGCCACCTTCTGCCTGAGGTCTTTGTAGGGTCGCTCTTCGGATACGTGGGTGTTTTGAGTTCCAAATGAATGAGGTTATTATTGAATCTAACTGTTTAAAAAACGATTTATTGATATATATTGAAATGTTTTGAAATAAAAAGAGAAGTTTAGGAAGGATATTCATCTTAACAATGTTAATTCTTCCGGCTAGAGTGAGATGAAGGGTTGACCATCTATGCAAGTCTTGCTTAATTTTTTCCATACAGACGCCAAAATTTTGTTGATAAAGAGCTTTATGTTTACTTGTGATATTTACCCCTAGGTATTTAAACTGATCTGCTATGGTAAAAGGTAGGGTGTCTAATTTAATATTATATGCTTGTGAGTTCACTGGAAAGAGTATACTTTTATTCAGATTAATTCTAAGACCAGATATCTTTTGAAATTCTGTTAGTGCTGTTAAAACAGCAGGGACAGTGTTTTCTGGGTCCGATATATATAAGACCATATCATCTGCATATAGAGAAATTTTCTGTTCCAGTCCTTCTCTGACAATCCCCTTTATCTGATAAGAATTTCGGCAGTGAACCGCCAGTGGTTCAATAGCGATTGCAAACAACAGTGGCAACAAGGGACATCCTTGTCTGGTACCACGTTCTAGTTTAAAGTAGTCTGAGCAAATGTTATTAATACAAACTGAAGCTTCTGGACTGGTATACAGTAGTTTGATCCAAGCACAAATATTCGGGCCAAACCCAAATTTCTCCAATGCAGTGAAAAGGTAATTCCATTCGATCATGTCAAATGCCTTTTCTGTGTCTAATGATAGTAATATCTCTGGGGTGTTTGATTTTGCTGGTGAATATATAACATTAAACAAGCGTCGGAGATTTGAAGATAGATGTCGGCCTTTAATAAATCCAGTTTGATCTTGTGATATTACCGAGGGCAGCACTTTCTCCATCCTTCTAGCTAGGATTTTTGAGAGTATCTTAACATCATTATTCAGGAGTGAAATTGGTCTATATGATGCACATTGTAACAAGTCCTTATTTTGTTTAGGAAAGACGGTGATTAATGCTTGTCGAAATGTTTGAGGTAGTATTTGGTGGTCTTTAGCTTCTGTAAATGTTACCAATAAGAGTGGAGCTAGCTGAGTGGAGAATTTCTTATAAAACTCTACGGGGTAACCATCAGGGCCTGATGATTTCCCGCTTTGTAGTGACTTTATAGCGTCTAGTAATTCTGTTAGCGTTAGAGGTTTATCCAGTTCCTCAGCACTTAAAGCATCTATTTGTGGTATTTGTGAATTATCCAGAAATGCATTAGATTGCGTGTTGTCTTCTTTGGGCTCGGTGGAATATAAAGACTTATAGTAATCTCTAAATGTGTGCATTATTTTATTATGGTCGATGATTTCTTCTCCATTCTTGTTGGTGATTACTGGTATTGCATTGTGAACTTCTTGTTTATGAATTTGTTGAGCTAAAAGCTTATTAGCTTTTTCTCCGTGTTCATAGTAATGCTGTCTAGACTTATAAATAAGTTGTTCAGTTTCTTTAGTTGTTAAGATGTTAAGTTCTGTATGCAGGGCCTGCCTTTTCCTGTGAAGAGCTTCACTTGGACGCCTGGCTTGTTCTTCATCTATTCTAGTAATTTCATTTCTTAGCTCTGACACTTTCTTGGTTTCTAATTTATTTCTATGGGAAAGATATGAAATAATCTGGCCTCTTAAGAAGGCCTTTAAAGTTTCCCAGAGTGTTCCTGCAGAAACCTCTGTGGACGTGTTTGTCTCTAGGAAGAAGCTGATTTGTTTGGATATAAATTCTGTGCAGTTCTCGTCTGCCAATAAAAGAGGGTTAAGACGCCATCTGCGAGGTGAGTGTGAGGGGCTTAATGATTTTAGCTCCAAGACTAGAGGGGCATGGTCAGAGATAACAATTGTGTCATATTTGCATGATTTAATTGTAGGCAGGAAATTATTATCTATAAAAAAATAATCAATTCTTGAGTAGCTATAATGCACTGGTGAGTAGAACGAATATGTTCTTGAGTTTGGGTTAAGAAACCTCCAGGGGTCTGATAAGTTGTGATCATTTAAAAACTGTGTAATTATCTTTGCAGTATTAGATGTCGTCCCCCCTGTCACAGGAGTCCTATCTAAGAGTGGATTTAAAACACAATTAAAGTCCCCAGCCATTATAATTTTATGAGTGTTCACATTGGGAATGGATGCAAATAGATTTTGCATGAATTCCTTATCATCAACATTGGGTGCATAAACATTTATCAAAATCATTTTACTGTTATATAAGTTGCCCATGACCATCACATATCTCCCTTCAGGGTCCAACACTACCTCTGATGCTACAAATGGAACTGTTCTATGTATGAGAATTCCCACCCCTCTAGTTTTCTTTATAAAGCTAGAATGGAACATTTGGCCAGTCCAGTCTTTTTGTAATCTGAACTGATCCTTGGTTAGTAAGTGGGTCTCCTGTAGAAATACTATTTTAGCGTTTAAGCCTGTTAGGTGAGAGCATACTTTCTTTCTCTTTAATTCGTGATTCAGGCCTTTAACATTCCAGCTCACAAAGTTAACTGTCCCATCATGGAGACATTGATTCTGAGTTTTTAATGTCATTTATAGTTTTAATTGGTAATATGGCACTTTTAATCTTAGTTTCAAGATTCCCCATGAGTTATTGCATTTTAGCCTATTGTTGCATTGATATTTATAATTATAAGAATTACAAGAATAGATTAGATATAACCTGCTCTCCTTCTCTCCCCCCTTTATCCCCCCAGCCCCCCATTTTGCCTCCCCACATGAGGCTAGATCCCACTTCGCGATGTTCCAGTCCTCTGACATACGAAGAGACAGAGCACGTCCAAAACAGAACAAACCCCACCCTGCAGCGGCGTAACAGAATTAAAACAGAGATATCTTTTGCAGTTAAATTCTTAATACTATCTGCCGAAAATGTTCTCATTAGCAATATTTAAGCTTGAAATAATCTTCAGCGCTTTTAAGTTAAGATATTAAGATTTAAAAAAAAAAAAAAAAACAACCCTGGGAATGATTTTAAAAACTAGTCTAGGATAAACCTGGTAATTCCTACTGTAATAGTATAATGGTAATTATATAAATAGTGGAACAAGCAATAAACCAAGGGTATGAAGTTAAACAGTCTACTTTAAGGTATAGTAAAATAAAAAAAAAAATAAAAAAAATAAATAAATAAATAAAAAATAAAACGAATCCTACTTTAATCACTTCCACATTTTCACACTCACGTCTATAACTCTATAACTCTGATTAAAACATAAACATATAAAGTCCAGATAAAAAAAAAAAAAGAAAATAAGGTATGTATAATTATAATACCAGTCTCATTAAACATGGATCCAGCGATCAGATCATAGGTCCTTCCCGTGCCTTGATAGAATACGGCTCTTTAATTAACTTTCAAAAAAGTGTTGGAAACAGCTTCTTTAATTCTTTTTCAGCTTCTTCTTTGCTGAAGAAAATATAATGTCGATCTTGAACTTCCACTTTCAGTTTGGCAGGATACAAGAGGCTGTATTTGATATCGGCTTCCCGTAGCATCCTTTTAATGTCGATGTAGGATCTGCGTTTTGCAGCTGTTGATGGTGAGAAGTCGGGAAAAATACGAATAAGATTATTTTCGAATATAATCTCTTGCTTGTGTCTGAGAAGTGCCATCACATCAAGCTTACATCTTAGTCGCTCGAAGCGGACAATAAAAGACCTAGGTTTGAAGGCGCTTGGTATCTGTGTGCGATAAGCCGTGGCTATCTCATTGTCGAGTTTAAAGTCATCTCCAATTATTTTAGACAGTAATTCTACTGCAAATTTCACTGGGCTTGAGCTTTCTCGTTTCTCAGGTATACCCTCAATTCTTATATTATTTCTTCTGCACCCGTCCTCCAGGGCTGCAAGTCTGTCTCCAAGTTTTTTGCATTCCGAGTTCGCAGCTGTGGCTTTTTCATCGGCGTTAGATGCCAGTTGTTCCGCTGTTTCCACTCGAGCCGTGAGTCCCTGCTTAACGTCTTCCAGCTGATCTGAAACGTCATTAATATGATCATCAAGCCTTTTCAGTTTGGAATTAGTTTCTTTAATGTGTTCCACTAATTTCTCCAACATAGCTTTAAAGTTCACGTCAAAACGTTTAAATAAACGCGTTTCCTTATCTTTGTTATCCTTCTTGACCTCAATGGCCACCTTCTTAAGATCATTTGTGTTATCTTTCTTAAGCTCCTTCATGGCCGTAACCATGGCAGTTGACTGTAGCGATCATCTCTTTCAGTTCGGACAGTTCGCTTCGGTTTTCGTGCTCCGCAAGTGAAAATGCAGCTCCTGTTACAGGCTCGCGATGAGTAGATGAGAGCACGTCCTGCAGAGCCCTTTCTAGTCTCGAATGATCCTCAGATATCGGCGATCCCTCGCGACCTGTATCACTTGCGCCTTCGCTCCCATTTTCACTCTCGACTGGAGACGATACAATGGAGCGGGGTCCCAGGAATTCTGCTCACTCTTCTGCCTGTTCCAGGTCAGTCTCCGTGAGGCCATACCTTACACTTGCACTCAGGCCGGAAGTCTGTCCGGACTTTGATGCAGCTTTAAGTTTCTTTTCTGGTTCTTTCTGACTTTTCTTCTTGTTACTCATGCTTGTATGTTGTAGAGGAAGTACCTTGGTCGGGTTAAATACAGGATACCTCTAAATAATATGAAATACGTGGGAAAATAAAGCCGCTGCTAGCGGAGCTCTGCTTCAGGCGTCCATCTCCTATAAACGGACGAAACCAAGCTGACGTTAATTTAAAGTAAAGTAAGTAGATGGAGTCCACTGTACTAAAACCCTTAACACTTTTAAACATGCTGTCCACATCACCTGTTAATCTCCATTTGTTTAAACTGAGGAGGATAAACATCTTCAGTCTTTCCTCAAAGCTTAAACCTCTCAGTCGTGAAATCAGCCTCATCATTCTCCTACTGGACTTCCTCTAGTACTGCTCCGTCTTTTTTTGTAACATGAACACTGAAATGCTGATGACTCGCAGCTGTATCTGTCATTCCCTCCATGACCACATGGTATCAGCTAGAATCTCTGAATGTCTCACTAATATTGCAACCTGGATGAAAGAACATCTCTAGCTCAACCTGGCAAAGGCAAACCCTCTTGTTGTCCCAGCTTGTCCATCTATTCAGCACCCCACTTATGTTTACCTGAGCTCATTATCATTAACCACCAAGTCAGCACACAACTTTGGGGTGGTGATAGATGACTGATGTTGCAGATTTAGTATGTACAATATCCACAAGATCAGACCGTATCCGACAGTATGCAGCTCCTAACTCCTGGTCCTGCCACATCTGGACTACTGTAACTCTCTGCTGGCAGGAATTACCAGCATAAATCATCAAGCTGCTACCTACCGACAGATGATTCAAAATACAGCAGCACTTCTATTGTTCCACAAGCTGAGGAGGGCACATGTCAGTCCTCTCTTCAGATCACTACATGGGCTTCCTGTTGTGGCATGTATTAAGTTCAGATCTTTGACAATGGGCCAGCACCTATATATATATGGAGACACTTCTGAAATCCTACATTCCTACCTGACCACCCAGGTCTGCCAGTGAACAACATCTGGTAATGCCACCTCTGCATGGAATCAAATCTCAGTCCAGACTCTTGGCTGATGGAACAAGTGTCATAACTTCCATTCAAAATTTGGACTCCCTTAATGTGTTTAAGAAGCGCTTGAAGACTTTTGTGTGGTGAATTTCTGTCTACCTCATATTAGCTGTTAGGTTTTGTAACATATTGTTACCTGTAATGAGCTCTTCACTTGTAGTGGTCAATTTTGTCACCTTGTTCTGTCTCACTTGTTCCCAAACAGTCCACAAGACTATTAATGATTACTTTGACGTTGTTTTAAGTTGCTTTAGATAAAATCATCTGCCAAACAAATACATTTTAAATGTAAATGAAATTGTACATAGTATTCAAGATGAGGCTTTACCAGTGTATCACATACCTTAAGCATGACCTCTTATTATTTGCTTTACCAGCAATGCCTAGCACTAATAGATATTTTACTTGGGAAGCACCGATATGACTCAAGTGAGGAAAGAACAAGGAATAAGGGGCTTCATCTTGCAGGGTCTCATGATCTTCTCCCATTTGAAGATAATCTTTTGATACTCACGTGAGCGGACTTTAGGGGGACTGCCTAATTCTTCAGAGGAATGTGGGTCACTAAAGCGGACGTTTCTGCTGGGGGTCCTTGCCATTTCAGCCATCTCAGAAGCTGGAAAACAGTTAGATACAGTTTGGTAAAACACATGAACAGAGGGGAGACCATGAAAATGAGCAAGGGCAGGTTTGTTGGGAAACCACAACAGAAGGCAAAATCCATGGAAATGGACATCCATCACTTTATAGCTTGAACAGCCCTGCTAGGGGCAGTGCTTAAAGTTCAAGGTATCCAGGTGAACTGGAATTTATGAACAAAACCTAGCAAAAGGGCAGGAGTTCACACCCCTCCAAGTAATTTAATAAATCTCTTATATACGTCCTTTTATCAGAAGTGACAGTACAAAGCAAACAAGATATCGGCATAGTCCACACACACACAAAAAAAAAAAAAAAACACGTCATCACAAGGAATAGCATGAGATAATCCAAATAAACTACAGAGGCTCCTTTATACCAGTGGCAATGTGCCAGTACAGTGCCTCACTGCAATGGAGGCTGTCAAGTCAGAAATCTTTCTTCCTTTTTATTCATTCTGGTGTGTGCTCACATCACAGAGTATCTATTTCCATATGTATTAAGAAAGCTTCTGTAAAAAGCCAAAGTTCTATCTTCAGAAGAGTAGAAGAAAAAAAAAAAACAAAACTGAATGCTACCAGACAGCATCATACCCATAGTGAGGTCACATACACTAAGTGTACATTAAATTAGTGAAAAAGAATAAAGATGCAATACCCAGCTGGGACATCTTGTTAGTCCGCCTTGCTGGCTGAAAGGTAAAGACCTCAGCCCCAGCAGTCCCTGGGGAGCCACAGACATTATCCTCTGCAAAATAGAGCAAAAGTGTTAATTAAAACACAGATTTTTGTTGAGATAAACAAATTATTTAAATAAACTAAAAATGCATTTATTTTGAGGTTAAGACCACCACATTTCAGATGGCCATGGAGCCAAAGCCAAGCCTCAGACTCACTACTATGTCTACAAAACAGTGAGGATACTTGTGATGCACTGTATGACAACTATTATTGACACCCCTATTATTTTGAAATGTCATCTTTGCTGTCTAGACGTAGGCCTGTGGGGACACTCAGGGTATCAGTCTCTCTTTATCAGGAGTAGAAATGAAAGCACCTGGAATTACAGGTGACCTTAGGGCCCTTAAGGTTCACGCAAAGTTCCAGACTCCTGGACCAATCGCCCAGCGATGAGATTTTTTTACAAGTGTGGTTACCTGTCGTAAATCCGAAGCCCCTGTTGCCCTGCAGCTCTCATCCCTAACACTGTGTAACCCTTCAATAATAGCCCTGGGTTAATCCCCTCCACCTTTAATCTTTAAGCCCCGTTAATGTTAAAATGTTTTATTTAGAAAAGCACAAAGCAACACAAAATAAGTTTAAATGAAGGTAAATTGAAATGCAACAAGTTAACATTTCCTATTGAATGTACAGTATAACGTTTGTTATAACAGTTATAGGAATAACAACTGAAAAAATTAAGGCCTTAAAATGCAGTAGCATCGACACGGATATACTGCTTATCTCTTCGGTCTTTAAAAACTTAATCTCAGAGTCAAGCATTCCTCATTACATTTTGGGATAATTCTGTACATATCAGGTTTAATGTCATGCACACAGTACAATGAAACACTTACCTCTATGTCTTATCAAAACAGCAGACAATAATATAAAACCAACAAATACACACAAAATGTATATACTGTATAGACTGCAGCACTGTGTGTAAAATTATATGGTCGGCAACAATACTCAGGTAGGCTGTGGCATTTAAACGATGCTCAACTGCTACTAAAGGGGCCCAAAGTGTGTGAAGAAAATATGCCCCACACCATCACACCACCTCCACCACCAGCCTGAACCATTGATACAAGGCTGGATGGATCCATTATTTCATGATGTCGACACCAAATTCTGATCCTGCCATCCGAATTCTGCAGCAGAAATCTAAACTCATCAGTGCGGGTAACATTTTTCCAATCTTCTATTGTTCAATTTTGGAGAGCCTGTGTGAACTGTAGCCTCAGATGCCTGTTCTGAGCGGACAGGAGTGGCACCCGGTGTGGTCTCCTGCTGCTGTAGCCCACCTGTTTCAAGGTTCGACGTGTTGTGCGTTCAGTGGTGCTCTTCTGCGTACGTCACTTGTAATGAGTGGTTATTTGAGTTACTGCTTGCCTTTCTCTCAACTTGATCTAGTCTGGCCATTCTCCACTGACCTCTGGCATCAACAAGACATTTTTTCCCAGAGAACAACAGCTCACTGGATATTTTACCTTTCTCTGATCATTCTCTGTAACCCTAGAGTTCTGCGTGAAAATTCCGGTAGGTTTCTCAAAAGCTCAGACCAGCCCGTCTTGCACCGACAACCATGCCACGTTCAAAGTCACTTAACTCACCTTTTTAAGCCATTCTGATGCTTGGTTTGAACTTCAGCAGGTCATCTTGACAACTGCTACATGCCAAAATGCTCTGAGGTGCTACCAAGTGCCCTCTATCTCGTAGCTAAGCTGCTCAAAGGTGTCGGGGCACTCCGCCATTAGAGAGAGCGATTGTATTTAAAGAGATGGTATATAGAAGAGTATGCGGGGCATGGGAAAAAGACTGCTTGGTCCTTATTTATTATAGATGGAAAACCAGTTAATTGAATATTTCACTACAACTGTCTATTTTAAATACCAATGAATAATAAAATGTAGTAAAAAGTAAAAGTTAAAATTTGGACTTGAGCATCAGTAGGCGTTGCACCCTAAGAACCAAGTTACCCAAAATGTTTTATAACATTTCAGTAATTATTTACCACTGTGATGTTGATCTTTCTGATCATAAAATAGTTCATTACGATAGCAAATGACGACATGAATTCATAATTAATTGCAGAATTACGGTATTTAAGTGTTCCTCTAGAGGGCCTCTTTCTCTTGCGTGATTTGGCTCAAAAACTAACCAGTACATCATCATCATCATCATCATAACAGGCTTAACTTTCAAGTTTGGTATTTTTCCGTCCAGCCGTTTTAGCTGTAGACCCTCCTCAAGAAACTGTGACACACAGACATACACACCCATCATCGAAATATCAATGTTTTTGGTATTAAGGGACCATAAAACGTCAAGATCCACTGAAAACCGGAGATTGAAATTTTTGATAAATTTAAAGCTTTCGTTCCTCCCCCATAGATGAAAGTTATGGTGGGAGAGGGCGTAAAGCAAAAAATTAAAAGTAGAGGTAAAAAAAGTAAAAGGTAATAAAAAGTAAATAAAAAAATAAATGACATTAACACCATGTAAAAAACAATATTATGAACTACCTTATCTTCTAACTTACATTCTATAAACACAACTTTTTTGCATTTCTATTCACATACAGTAATGTTTGGGATATTTTTCTCTTTTTCGTTTATTGAACGATTCACTTTGTTCTTGATTTTTACTATATGCAGCTCTTTTTTGATCATTTTCTTTTTTTCGATGTTCATTATCAGCTCTTGATGCTCTTTTTCTATTGCGATCTAAATTTCAACGTTCTTGAACAGATAATGTCAAGGCAGAAAAGCAAATTATAACTGACTGCGTTGAAGGGCGAGTTAGCAGCACACAGTGTCAAGGGGTGGTGCAGAGAGAGGATGTGCGGTAGGGCAGCAACGATTAGTCAACGTAATCAACGACGTCGACTACAAAAAATCGTCGACACAGATTTTTTATTGTCGACGCGTCATAAACAGAAACTTCAATAGACGCTCCAGTCACAAAGAACCATGTTGGTTTTTGTAATTGCAATGCACTACATGAACGTCTGGGGGCAGTATCGTTTGTTATTGTTTGTCAAGACTGCACACAGTCCTACCAACGAAGAAGAACGTCTGAGGAGAAGAAGAATGTAGAGGAAAATTAACGTGGTTGCAATGGAGAGTCGGATAGAGCAGGGGGAAGGAGATGGAAAAAAATTGAGACAGAAACTTTCTAATGTGCGGGAGCAGTTCACCGAAAAAGCTGTTTTAGCGAGTAAAGTTAGTGTCACATGTTAATGTTGTTGTTTGTACTATAATGTGTATATCAAGGTTTCGACAATGATAGTTAACCCTTAAACTGACACATACTTGGGGGTTAATGCACCCCTGGACGCCAAATACTTTTTAGCTGCACTTTTTAAGTAAACGTCACAATTCACAAAGAAAATGTGAAATTTTAATGGAACACACATTTTTTTTTTCATGCAAAGAGCATCACAATTACTGCAACACTAATCATTTAACATACTGCACATGAACTGTAAAAACTATAAAAAACTACTGCAACAATCTATTATTATATGTTCAAGGTGCAACTGAAGTCATTGATGAAATTCAGTAAATCACCGAGCCAACTGCACTTGAACTGGCTGGCCTGCATGCAAACACACAGAGGTAAATGCTGATGATTGCAGGCTCGTCTAGTGCACCGGCTGAATCCCAGAGATAGTGCTGCTGCAGTTCTGCCAGGGCCGGCAGTGCTCATGAGCTGGCTGCTCAACGAATGTACGGCACTGACTGATCAGCTCCGGCGTGCTGCCAAATTGCTCTGTGAAGCAAATATAGCCGGTTGCGGGGTTCAATGAATGTACGTCGCTGAATATACTCGCCCCCTGCGTGCTGGCAAATTGCACTGAGAAACAACTTTAGCTGGTTGCGGAGTTCAATGAATGTATGTCGCCGCATATATTTGACTTCGGCGTGCTTCCAAATTGTACTGGAAACCGACTCTAGCAAGTTGCGGTGGTTTAAGGGTTAAGTGAATATAATTTCAGTTATGTTTGCTAACGTGTTTGGAGCTATAGTAAATGAGTGAATAGGAGTAGCTGAGCCGTCCTAGTTTTTTTTTTGTATAATATTTGAGTTCATATGAATAGTAAACTAACATAAGGAAACTTGCGTTTTGCAGTATATCAGTAATTAGCTTGTTATATATTTCAGTTCGTTATTTTTTTATCTTGGCATAATATAGTACATGGTGTGATAAACTACAACACTTTTCCTTCAGAATTTGATGATTAAAACACCTGTCTGCAAAATCATTCTTGTATATTCCTGCTACCTCTACTCCCTCTGAGCGTCTCTTCTCAGCAGCTGGAAACATCGTCTCAAAGAAGAGAGCCAGCCTCACACCAGAGCATGTTGAAATGCTCACGTTCCTGCACTGCAATCAGGAATATATGAACTGAATCTTTAATAAACTGTACATTATTGTTTTATTTTATTTGTATTGAAGCTTTATTCCACCTTATCGTGGTGGAGGGGTTTGCGTGTCCCAATGATCCTAGGAGCTCTGTTGTCTGGGGCTTTATGCCCCTGGTAGGGCCACCCAAGGCAAACTGGTCCTAGGTGAGGGATGAGACAAAGAGCGGTTAAACAAAACCTCCTATGATGAAAAACAATTTTGGACGGCGTTTTCCCTTGCCCGGACGCGGGTCACCGGGGCCCCACTCTGGAGCCAGGCCTGGAGGTGGGGCTCGATGGCAAGCGCCTGGTGGCCGGGCCTGCACCCATAGGGCTCGGCCGGGCACAGCCCGAAGAGGCAACGTGGGTCCCCCTTCCCATGGGCTCACCACCTATGGGAGGGGCCAAGGAGGTCGGGTGCAGTGTGAGTTGGGTGGTGGCCGAAGGCGGGGACCTTGGCGGTCCGATCCTCGGCTACAGAAGCTGGCTCTTGGGACGTGGAATGTCACCTCTCTGAAGGGGAAGGAGCCTGAGCTAGTGCGCAAAGTTGAGAGGTTCCGGCTAGATATAGTTGGACTCACCTCGACGCACAGCTTGGACTCCTTGAGAGGGGCTGGACTCTCTACCACTCTGGAGTTGCCCCCGGTGAGAGGCGCCGAGCGGGTGTGGGTATACTTATTGCCCCCCGACTTGGAGCCTGTACATTGGGGTTTACCCCGGTGGACGAGAGGGTAGCCTCCCTTCGCCTTCGGGTGGGGGGACGGGTCCTAACTGTTGTTTGTGCGTATGCACTGAACAGCAGTCTGGAGTACCCACCCTTTTTGGAGTCCCTGGAGGGGGTGCTAGAGGGCATACCTTCTGGGGACTCCCTCGTTCTGCTGGGAGACTTCAATGCTCACGTGGGCAATGACAGTGAAACCTGGAAGGGCGTGATTGGGAGGAATGGCCCCATCAATCTGAACCCGAGCGGTGTTTTGTTATTGGACTTCTGTGCTCGTCACGGATTGTCCATAACGAACACCATGTTCAAGCATAGGGGTGTTCATATGTGCACTTGGCACCAGGACACCCTAGGCCTCAGTTCGATGATCGACTTTGTGGTCGTGTCGTTGGACTTGTGGTCACATGTCTTGGACACTCGGGTGAAGAGAGGGGCTGAGCTGTCAACTGATCACCACCTGGTGGTGAGTTGGCTTCGATGGTGGGGGAGGATGCCGGTCAGGCGTGGTAGGCCCAAACGTGTTGTGAGGGTTTGCTGGGAACGTCTGGCAGAGCCCCCTGTCAGAAGTAGCTTCAACTCCCACCTCCGGCAGAACTTCGACCACATCCCGAGGGAGGTGGGGGACATTGAGTCCGAATGGGCCATGTTCCGTGCCTCTATTGTTGAGGCAGCTGCCCGGAGCTGTGGCCGTAAGGTGGTCGGTGCCTGTCGTGGCGGCAATCCCCGAACCTGTTGGTGGACACCGGCGGTGAAGGATGCCGTCAAGCTGAAGAAGGAGTCCTACAGGACCCTTTTGTCCTGTGGGACCCTGGAGGCAGCTGATAGGTACCGGCAGGCCAAGCGGAATGCGGCTTTGGTGGTTACTGAGGCAAAAACTCGGGCGTGGGAGGAGTTTGGGGAGGCCATGGAGAACGACTTTCGGACGGCTTCGAGGAGATTCTGGTCCACCATCCGGCATCTCAGGAAGGGGAAGCAGTGCAGTGTCAACACTGTATATGGTGGGGATGGTGCGCTGCTGACCTCGACTCGGGACGTTGTGGGTCGGTGGGGGGAGTACTTCGAAGACCTCCTCAATCCCATTAACATGCCTTCCAATGAGGAAGCAGAGCCTGGGGACTCAGAGGTGGGCTCCCCCATCTCTGGGACTGAGGTCACCGAGGTGGTCAAAAAACTCCTTGGTGGCAGGGCCCCAGGGGTGGATGAGATACGCCCGGAGTTCCTCAAGGCTCTGGATGTTGTAGGATTGTCTTGGTTGACACGCCTCTGCAACATCGCATGGACATCAGGGACAGTGCCTCTGGATTGGCAGACCGGGGTGGTAGTCCTCCTCTTTAAGAAGGGGGATCGGAGGGTGTGTTCCAACTACAGAGGAATCACACTCCTCAGCCTCCCTGGAAAAGTCTATTCAGGGGTCCTGGAGAGGAGGGTCCGTCGGATAGTCGAGCCTCGGATTCAGGAGGAACAGTGTGGTTTTCGTCCTGGTCGCAGAACAGTGGACCAGCTCTATACCCTTAGCAGGGTCCTGGAGGGTGTATGGGAGTTTGCCCAACCAGTCTACATGTGTTTTGTGGACTTGGAAAAGGCATTCGACCGTGTCCCTCTGGGAATCCTGTGGGGGGTACTCCGAGAGTATGGGGTACCGGCCTCCCTGATAAGGGCTGTTCGGTCCCTGTACAATCGGTGCCAGAGCTTGGTCCGCATTGCCGGCAGTAAGTCGAACCCATTTCCGGTGAGAGTTGGACTCCGCCAGGGCTGCCCTTTGTCACCGATTCTGTTCATAACTTTTATGGACAGAATTTCTAGGCGCAGCCAGGGTGTTGAGGGGGTCCAGTTTGGTGGGCTCAGGATTGGGTCACTGCTTTTTGCAGATGATGTTGTCCTGTTTGCTTCATCAGGCCGTGATCTTCAGCTCTCTCTGGATCGGTTCGCAGCCGAGTGTGAAGCGGCTGGGATGGGAATCAGCACCTCCAAATCCGAGACCACGGTCCTCAGCCGGAAAAGGGTGGAGTGCCCTCTCAGGGTTGGTAGCGAGATCCTGTCCCAAGTGGAGGAGTTCAAGTATCTCGGGGTCTTGTTCACGAGTGAGGGAAGAATGGAGCACGAGATCGACAGGCGGATCGGTGCGGCATCCGCAGTAATGCGGGAGCTGCATCGGTCTGTCGTGGTGAAAAAGGAGCTGAGCCGCAAAGCGAAGCTCTCAATTTACCAGTCGATCTATGTTCCTACCCTCATCTATGGTCATGAGCTATGGGTAGTGACCGAAAGAACGAGATCGCGAATACAAGCGGCTGAAATGAGTTTCCTCCGCAGAGTGTCTGGGCTTTCCCTTAAAGATAGGGTGAGAAGCTCAGTCATCCGGGAGGGGCTCAGAGTAGAGCTGCTGCTCCTCCGCATCGAGAGGAGTCAGATGAGGTGGCTCGGGCATCTGATCAGGATGCCTCCTGGACGCCTCCCTGGTGAGGTGTTCCGGGCACATCCAACCGGGAGGAGGCCCCGGGGAAGACCCAGGACACGTTGGAGGGACTATGTCTCCCGGCTGGCCTGGGAACGCCTTGGGATTCTCCCGGAAGAGGTAGAAGAAGTGGCCGGGGAGAAGGAAGTCTGGGCATCTCTGCTCAAGCTGCTGCCCCCGCGACCCGACCTTGGATAAGCGGGAGACAATGGATGGATGGATGGATGAAGCTTTATTTAAACTTTTGGACTTTAAGACAAACCAGTGGCCATTTTTGTTTAAGTTAAATGCACTTTTATTGTTTAAAGACTATATGCACTTTAGTTTGTATTGTTTAATGTATTTCTTTTTTATTGTGATGGTCACACTAATATAAAACATCTGATTATTTTCAAATTCATGTTTCACTGGCTGTTATTTTAATTTGATTATTATTAATTTTAATCGTATTAATGCAGAGACATCAGGGTGACATTCGCAGGTGGACAGACGTGAGCAGATGAGGTAAGACATGCACTGGAGCCCAGAACAGGATGTACAACCACAGGTTGCAGGCATCAAAATAGGCAGGCATGAAATAATCGTGACTAATCGTTAAAAAAATTGAATGATTAATCGACTACCAAAATAATCATTAGTTGCAGCCCTAATGTGCAGTAGGAGTAATGATTGGCCTAGTAGTGTGGAGGGGAGTGGCCAAGGCTGAATAACGCAGACACAATGGAAAACTTTCAATATAATAGAGGGATAGATATATATATATATATATATATATATATATATTTATATTATTACATCACGATTATGTGTGTGTGTGTATCACACATCGATGTCTGCAGATCATCCTCAGGGCTCCTCCAAGGTATATGATACCACCCCTGGTCGAGATGAGGCATTGTCGCTATCCATTTCCTCTCTAATTTCTTCCACAACAGCGAGAATATGCCTAGTGAGGGCACCTGACTCTTCTCCTTCTGGTTTCCAGGCTATAAATCATGGGGTCGGTGGAAGAAGGCACCACTCTGCATGGCATGGCAACAGAACTCCCAGTAATTTGAAATTACAATCAACAGTATGAAGGAGGTCTAGTGCTGTTTTGTTTTATTTGGTGGCCTCTGTGCCATTGGGTGCTTGTATTTTTCGCTCAAAGTTAAAGGAAGCACATGGGTACAATCAGGTTGGCGCCCCAACATTTCTTTATTTGGGACTTGCATTTACTGACACATACAAACAAATTAACATTTTCATACACAGACAGGCAGCTTAGAATGCCCTTCTGACTACCGAATGGTTGCTTTAACAACTAAGCTCCTGTAAATCAAATTGACTGGCGCAGATTTAAGGACAACTGCATAGCAACCAGCACATCATGTGGTTGACAGTGTATAAACAAACACAGTTGTGGTAAGATCCTCTCTATCTAGTGTGGCTATTTCTGTTTTATTGAAGTGCATGACAGCCACCAAACACCCTCAAACAAGTTCTATAAGAGCTCCCAAGACACAAAGGAAAGAGACAGACTTTGAAACTTTTTTAAAAAAAAAGTAATAAAACAACACAAAGAAGGAAACACATTAATACTACAGGACACCGGTTAGGTATGACCCATTCCAGCACCTCAACCATTCTCAAGGATAAATGCAAGTTTCTCAAAGGTGTGAAAGAGTTTGCTACCTTCAAGGCAACCAGCTAATGAAGCAGTGACTGGGACTCAAACTAGATATGGAAAAGTTGCTTATGAACTGGACAGAGCACCAGACCTAAAGTTAGTGTTGGAGCAGTAATAATGGTATGACTGAAGTTTCAATGCCAGCTTTTGAAGCTCAGTACCACTATTGAAACTAGGGATGCTCCAACTGATTGGCCGCCAGTCTAAATCAGCCAATTTTCATCCTAGTTTCCAAGATGCCTTTATCCAGTTATTGTTAGTGGAAACGTGGGATCATGTTGTGATAATTCAAGAATTAATTAATGGACAGAAGGTGCTGGGATATGCTTTACGTTAATCAGTTTCAAACTACTTTGTGTCTTTATGTACTCATTGTGTAATTAGCAAAGTTTGCTTTTGCATTTTATCTGAGAACTTGTCACAGTGCCCTGTGTCTGTACTCCCTGAAGAGTACTATATAAAAATGAACTGAATTAAACTGAATTATCAAAGTATAACTGATGGTGATAGTTCCGCATCAGTTGAATACTAAATACTGTATTTACGTTGATATATAAAGGAGCTTCTTAATCATAGTTAATATTCATGATAACAGTCAGTACAAACAACAAAAACAACAATTACTGTATACACAAACACACACAAAAATTTACGTTTACATGAGAAAAACGCAACACATCTGCACTCTCCAATGCCATGGGTCATCTTTCTTTCTCCTTAACTTTAATATACAGTATATACATACAAATATTGAGATCTAGGACATACCAGTATAGGTTTAGAGGATTGCTACTGCCACATGTGCTGAGAATTAATCACTTGAAATAAAGGAATATATGAGGTGAGACACAAAAATAACCAGACTGGGCTTGACGCTTTCCTGGAAAACTATCTGGAGGTCAGCCGGACGTAAACCATAGAACTATATCCCCTCCTATACGCCCTCTCAAACTGCTGACTGCCTAGGTAGATCCTGTGAATAGCCCAGTCAGTTTTTGTACAACAATTGCTACATGATTTGCCGTGAAAATGTCGGGTGGAAAAAAAAAAAAAAAACGAACAGCAAATCAACATCAAATTTCTCGTGAATTTTCTCTTTTTCCGTAAAGTAGTTTTTGACTGATAAAAACATTCCTGTCCTCGATCATCCTCTCTATTCGGCCAGTTTAGCTCCCTGTGATTTTTACTTGTTCCCGAAAATCAAAAGCGACCTGAAGGGAACACATTTTTCTTCAATGGATGAAGTGAAGACAAAAACAGCAAGCCTGTTGAAGAGCCTCAACCAAGAAGACTTCCATCACTGTTTCAATTAATGGAAGATACGTATGGAGTGGTGTAGAGATTGGGAGGGGGACTATATAGAAGGTGACAATGTTAAAATTATCAATAAATATTTTTTTTACCAATCCGGTTATTTTTGTGTCTCACCTTGTATCACATACATGATTGTTGTGCACTCACCTGCTGCACCAGTCCCAAGGGCCGACAGGTATTCACGTTCATCATATGCACATGAACCGAATTCTTCATTCAGCTGTTCTTCTGCATGGAATTCATTCACAGCAGTTTTATTCAGTGGGAGACCTGATAAACATAAAAGAGTTGTGACAGCCAGCCACAGAGACACGAAAGTGTAGGACTAGACAATGAGATGACATTAAAGCTTTCCTAACAGTCTGGTCAACCAGGGTGCCCAAGACAACTGTTTTCCTATCATGTGGGAAGCACAGCACAGACTTATTAAATGCACATTCCTGGACCCCAACCTTATAGACAAGAAAATTGCATGATGCAGTGAAAAGCAACCAATCATTCAGTTGATACGTCTTTAACAGGATAAAACCATGCAAAAAAATCAAATGTCCTACTTGCCTATGCATTGCATTTCATCATAGTTAACACGTTGGACTGCATTGAATCTTGAAACAATCTTTCGTACAACCTTCCTTTCATTTCAATAAACAACGCTAAACTTGACTGTCACACTTCACCTTGCCATCAGTACTACTACAGTGACATTACCTTTCTCTTTATCAAAAATGTGATCGATGACATTCTCGTCTCCTACAAAACGGACCTCCAGGACACGTCTAGCTGTCACAGGATACCGGGATGGCAATGTTTCCTTCTATTGAGAAAGGCAAAAAAAACCACATTAATCATGTACAGATTCTGATTTTTTTTCCCCCCTTGCAGAAGCAGAGTGATGTTGCACCAGTCAACAGAAAGATGCTGCATAGGAAAAATTGCCAACCTGAACAAATGGAGGGGCAACATTGTGGTGTTGCGGGTTACTGAAGCTGCCTCACAGCTCCAACAACCAGGGTTCAAATCTCAGGATGTTCTTCCTGTGACTATATGATCTCTCCCAACGGCCCAAAGACGTACATGTGCAGTAAGAAGTTGTTCAACACCACATTTTAAGGTTCTTTGACTCTCTCCATAATCATTCAATCAATAATCAGAACACCACTTCCACCATGACCAAAGGGGTCCCCTGCCCCCTGTTAATATTTTGTGATGAAAAGAAAAATTACAGGCCCCTTTGAAGTACAGTAAAACCTTGGATTGCAAGTAACTTGGTCTGCGAGCGTTTTGCAAGACTAGCAAAAATTTGTAAAAAATTTTAACTTGATAAACAAGCGAGGTCTTGCAATACAAGTAATATGTATACGCTCTGTCTGCCGAGCGTCACGTGATTACAGCCGAGCCGATGGTTCTTCTCCTTCTCTCTCTCTCTTGCTGCAGGATTGTGGGTAATTGTCTCCCATGCTCTGTCTCAGTCCCTCACTCATATAGTCAACATCCGTACGAGCGTATACTGTTTACTACAGCATTGTGACCACATGTGTGTGCGCGTAAAGCAAATTTTATTTTGTCTGCAAGTGATGGATCTGTTTAACCACAATTAGGGCTGCAACGATTAGTCAACATAATCGACGACGTCAACTATAAAAAATCGTCGACGCGGATTTTTTATTGTCGACGCGTCATAAACAGAACCTTCAACAGAGACTCCAGTCACAAAGAACCACATTGGTTTAAGTAACTGCAATGAACTACATGAACGTCTGGGGAAAGTATCGTTTGTCAAGACTGCACACAGTCCTACCAATGAAGAAAGAACATCTGAGGAGAAGAAGAATGTAGAGGAAAATAAACATGGTTGCAATGGCCAGTCGGAAGGAGGGGGAAGGAGATGGAAAAAAATTGAGACAGAAACTTTCTAAAAAGTGGGAGCACTTCACCGAAAAAGAAAAAAAGCTGAATGCAGATTATGCAAAGCGGAGCTTTCTTTTCACGGCAGCACCACCACAATGCATGACCATCAGAAATGCAAGCATCCTGGAGCTGTAATGCCGCCGTCTCTTGAGAATTTATGCTGGCGCTGTTAGTTAGCTAGTTAGGGTCAGTTCAGGAGGGAAGGGAGAGTGTGAACGAGACTGAGAAAATAAAAGTGAAAAAAGCTAACTTTTACAAGTAACACATTTACACCCAATTGCATTAGTGCGATGATGTTTTCTGATTGGTACTATTCAGGTCATACAATGATTTCTTCAAAATGTCACATATATTTGTCTCTTTCTTTTTTCCCCCCCGATGCTGCGCACAGACACCAGAAGGTGTGAGCTTAGTCAGTGCTAGCTGGAGCGCACAGGTGGCCGGTTGCTTGTGCTATAACAAACTTGACCTGGTGGCAATCAAAGCACATGTACTGTGCAAGGCATGTACGGGGTCCACTAAGAAAAGAAGAGCATTCATGGCTCACCTTGCAGAGGAACATTCTTTCCTCTTCATGTCCTGGAATTCTGTGCAGACTGGGCAAGGTCGGGTTAGTATGTATCGTGATTGTGACCGAGAGAATAAAAGTAAAAAAAAAACAACAGTAACTTTTATATAAGTCCTATACATTTAATACAGTGGCTGTTACAGATGCAAATCAAATGTATGTGTTTACAGTAATCCCTCGCTACATCGCGCTTCGCCTTTCGCGGCTTCACTCCATCGCGGATTTTATATGTAAGCATATTTAAATATATATCGCGGATTTTTCGCTGCTTCGCGGGTTTCTGAGGACAATGGGTCTTTTAATTTCTGGTACATGCTTCCTCAGTTGTTTTGCCCAGTTGATTTCATACAAGGGACGCTATTGGCAGATGGCTGAGAAGCTACCCAACTTACTTTTCTTTCTCTCTCTCTCTCTTGCGCTGACTATCTGTGATCCTGACGTAGGGGGTGTGAGCAGGGGGGCTGTTCGCACACCTAGACGATACGGAGGCTCGTCTGAAAATGCTGAAGGATTATCTTCACGTTGCTACCTTCTGTGTGCAGCTTTTAAGTATACTGCACGGTGCTTCGCATACTTAAAAGCTCAAAGGGCACGTATTGATTTTTTTATCTGTCTCTCTCTCTATCTCTCTCTCTCTCTCTCTGCTCCTGACGGAGGGGGTGTGAGCTGCCGCGTTCAACAGCTTTGTGCCGCGGTGCTTCGCATACTTACAAGCCAAACAGCCCTATTGATTTTTTTGCTCCTTTGAAGAGGAAGATATGTTTGCATTCTTTTAATTGTGAGACTGAACTGTCATCTCTGTCTTGTCATTGAGCACAGTTTAAACTTTTGAAAAAGAGACAAATGTTTGTTTGCAGTGTTTGAATAACGTTCCTGTCTCTCTACAACCTCATGTGTTTCTGCGCAAATCTGTGACCTAAGCATGACAATATAAAAATAACCATATAAACATATGGTTTCTACTTCGCGGATTTTCTTATTTCGCGGGTGGCTCTGGAACGCAACCCCCGCGATGGAGGAGGGATTACTGTACTGTATAATATTAACAATAAGAGCAGCTCACTACTCAAAACGGTAAATATACGAGCCAGTCAGGATCAAACCGGGGGACTCTTGATTATAAGTCAGCAATTCCTACCGCTGCGCCACAGAAGCTGTTGTATCATCCTTGAACCTTTTGTGAAAGTGTTTATTTGATCTTTGCACTTCACGCTTTACACATTATATAGTTTACGTCTACATTTTGTCATTTATTACTAAAATATGAAAAACGTTTCTGTTTTAATGAAGTATTTTTTGGTTAAGTTAAATGCACTTTTGTTGTTTAAAGACTACGTGCACTTTAGTTTGTTTTTTTTTTTTTTATTTCGCCTTATACAATTTCTTGTATTAGGAATTTGTTCGTTTTCGCATACCCCTTGGGGTCAGAGCGCAGGGTCAGCCATTGTACAGTGCCCCTGGAGCAATTACAGGATAAGGGTCTTGCTCAAGGGCCCAGCAGAGTAGGATCTCTTTTGGCAGTGATGGGGATTCGAACCGGAAACCTTCTGGATACCAGCACAGATCCTTAGCCTCAGAGCTACCACTCCGCCCCAGTGTTGTTTAATGTATTTCTTTTTTATTGTGATGGTCAAACTAATATAAAAACATCTGATTATTTTCAAATTCATATGTTTCACTGGTTGTTATTTTAATTTGATTATTATTAATTTTAATTGTGTTAATGCAGAGACATCAGGGTGACATTCACAGGTGGACAGACGTGAGCAGATGAGGTAAGACAGGCACTGGAGCCCAGAACAGGATGTGCAACCACAGGCTTCAAAATAGTCAGGCATGAAATAATCGTGACTAACTGAAAAAAAAAATTGAACGATTAGTCGACTACCAAAATAATCATTAGTTGCAGCCCTAACCAAAATACAATGTCACATTTCCATGAAATCCTCAAAAGGAGGCAAAAGCAACTATCATTGGATAGGTTTCCTTGTTAAAATCGCAAAAAAAGAAGAAGATTCCAGTGAGCCAACAGACAGCAGGGATTCCGTTAGTTATAGTGAAAGTCGTCCTACACCATAACCCTCCTCCTTCTCTCTCTCGTCTCCCTAACACCAGCCATGATTTTTTTTCAAAGGTAAAGTGCAGGTTAATTTGTTTGATGTATTTTTACTTTATATTTTGTATTAATCATTTTTATATGGATATTTTTGAGCTGTGGAACGAATCATCCGAGTTTCCATTATTTCTTATGGAGAAATTCGCTTTGATTTTGGATTACAAGCACGTTTCTGGAACGAATTATGCTCGCAAACCAAGGCACCACTGTACTCTGCTACTTCTGGAGTGTCGGTGTCATTAGGCACATGTAAAGTTTCAGGTGTATTGAGTACTGAAATCTGCATCTCTGTTGTCAACTCGGCAGTTCTTTTCATATCCTTTTTCACTGGGCATGACAGCTCACCATTTAATTCAAATGCATATTTTACAGCTCATCTTTTCATAGACAGTTCACAGCTGCCAATTATTTTAGCAGCATTGACTCTGACTGTTTAGCCATAAGACACGGAGCACATACAGCCAGCAGCAGAGCATCAATCACTTTTGCCACTAGCCCAATGATGTCTTCAACTGCTTAACAATAATCTGGTTTTACAAAATGTTTTTTCCTTCCACAGGGTTATGTTCATTTTTAACATGTTGTCCACCTGTACAGCGCACATTTCTATTTTTAACTGGAACCTTTTAAGGAGGCTTTCCAGCCATAGACCAATTATCCATCATAACCACAGGCTTGCTATCAGTTGGATGACACTGACATTGCGCTTTGTGGTTTAAATCACAGCCCCTACATTGAGCTCCATCTTCACAAGGGATTAGATTGGTTTTGAAATGTCAGTCTGTTAGCCACCTAATTGTTCCCACCCACTTTTAGAGAGAGAAAGAGAGAGATAAAGAAAGAGAGATAGAGAAATAGAGAGATAGATACTTTATTAATCCTCAAGGGGGATTAATACTCCAGCAGCAGCATACTGATAAAAACAATATTAATTAAAGAGTGATAAAAACACAGTGCAAGTTAAAAAGTGCAAGGTGGAGAGTGTGAGGCAGGTATAACAGTCCATAACTTTGTATAATGTTACTATTTCTCCCCAAAGGTGGAATTTAAGAGTCATAGTGTGGTGGAGGAACGATCTCCTCAGTCTGTCAGTGGAGCAGGACAGTGACCGCAGTCTGTCGCTAAAGCTCCTCTGTCTGGAGATGATCCTGTTCAGTGGATGCAGTGGATTCTCCATGATGGACAGGAGCCTGCTCAGCACCCGTCGCTCTGCCACAGATGTCAGACTGTCCAGCTCCGTGCCTATAATAGAGCCTGCCTTCCTCACCAGTTTGTCCAGGCGTGATTTTTAAATTAATTTTTTTTTTTTTCAATTTTAAATTTTCTTTAATTTAAGCTAAATTTACTCATGGTGGTCTTCAGACGAATGTCCTACAGTATATGCCTGGCTTTGTGTCAGACTAGAGAGAGTTATGAGCTGTCCTTGAATGGTAAGCCATACAATGGAGTGTCGAACTGGCTAGGTCAGAGGCTAGTTCACATGACCAAAGGAGAATATTCTAGAAGAAAAAAAACATCACGACGTGCAAATCAAACTAGGAAAAGATAAGGGAATCACCTAGGAAAGACTAGACATGATTAGAAAATGTTATTAGTTTATCCACTTCAGTTTAGATCTGCTAGTTTCCCATTTAAGCCTTCCACAGTGGACTCCACAGAGCTCATGCCACTCTGCTGTGGTGTCTATCAAGACTCTCCAACGAACACACGCCAGTGCAGTTCTCCCATTAACATCAGGCACAAGGTCAAGGCTGACAGCCTGGTTTCAAATGTCTGCCCATTTCAAACAGGAATGCAGAAAGCAGCATCGCTTATTTTATGTAATTCAGGAGTAGCCAAATAGGAAGTCCAAATGCCTGGGACTACCAGTTTTTAATTCTAGACAACCACACAACCATCACACGGAGTAAAAAGGAGGTGAAAAGAGGTCCCATTAATGGGTCTTTTGCTGTTGATAAGGAAGAGCTACAAGAGAAGCAGATTTCGATACACAGTACACTAGAAACAGTTAATGTGCCGAACGACACTCTAGCATTACCTCAGACTGCGAACAAGGCTGCGCAGTCTACACAAATAACTAAAGTAAGTTAACCTGTTTAATTGTAAATGCCAAACATGCCATTCCAGCATATACTGCAGTTGCAATTCTTTAACACCTTTATATACTCTGTAAATATAGACCACAGTACCTCTCTAAACACGGCCTGCTGTTGTCATAACATGGAGTGATGCAATAGTCAAAATGACAAAAAGCTATATACATGAATTTGTAAGCTTTAGTTAGCTTGTGTTACTGAGCTTTTTAACTGACAGCAGTAACACTAGCCTTTTATTTTCTTTCCATCTCAAATCTTTTGTTCACTTTCTTTTTCAATTTGCTTTGCTTCCATTTTCGGTTGCACCCCAGCCATATAAAGTGCACGGACTGGAGGAAATTGGGAGCGGACTTTTACAAAGAAAAAACTATAGGTACAGTATAGCCGTTTCAGCTGCACATTTCACCACTATTCACTACATATTTTTTTAGTAAGTTGTACCCAGATGTCTACACCAGAGAAATGAAGTCAAAGACTGACTGCAGAGTATGCTGCCATAATAAGGAAAGAGTAAATACATTTACCACAACAATCTACCTCACAAGAGGCTGAATCTACAACCTTAAGTAAATGTTCATTTTGAATTTTGGCCTTATGTTGTCTTTGAATAATGACTGCATTCGCTGATAAGGTGTGGGAATACATCTCAGATTAGAGTTGGCAGAGTCATGTTAACAATACCATTAAAAACTCACAACATTATAGCAGACACCACTATGGAGATGCAAACAACACACTGCACAGCTGGAGGACCCACTTAAACATTGGGAGAAGCAAAATTATTTACAAGGTGGGAATACGTTTTGCAAGGTAAGGTAAGGGAAAGTACAGTAATCCCTCCTCCATCGCGGGGGTTGCGTTCCAGAGCCACCCGCGAAATAAGAAAATCCGCGAAGTAGAAACCATATGTTTATATGGTTATTTTTATATTGTCATGCTTGGGTCACAGATTTGCGCAGAAACACAGGAGGTTGTAGAGAGACAGGAACATTATTCAAACACTGCAAACAAACATTTGTCTCTTTTTCAAAAGTTTAAACTGTGCTCCATGACAAGACAGAGATGACAGTTCCATCTCACAATTAAAAGAATGCAAACATATCTTCCTCTTCAAAGGAGTGCTCGTCAGGAGCAGAGACTGTCATAAAGGCAGAGGAAAATCAATAGGGCTGTTTGGCTTTTAAGTATGCGAAGCACCGCGGCACAAAGCTGTTGAAGGCGGCAGCTCACACCCCCTCCGTCAAGAGCACAGAAAGAGAGAGAAAGATAGAGAGAGACAGAGAAAAACAAGCAAGCAAAAATCAATACGTGCCCTTCGAGCTTTTAAGTAAGCGAAGCACCGTGCAGCATGTCATTTCAGGAAGCAGCTGCACAAAAGATAGCAACGTGAAGATAATCTTTCAGCATTTTTAGACGAGCGTCTGTATCGTCTAGGTGTGCGAACAGCCCCCCTGCTCAATCCCCCTACGTCAGGATCAGAGAAAGTCAGCGCAAGAGAAAGAGAAAAGTAAGCTGGGTAGCTTCTCAGCCATCTGCCAATAGCGTCCCTTGTATGAAATCAACTGGGCAAACCAACTGAGGAAGCATGTACCAGAAATTAAAAGACCCATTGTCCGCAGAAACCCGCGAAGCAGCGAAAAATCCGCGATATATATTTAAATATGCTTACATATAAAATCCGCAATGGAGTGTAGCCACGAAAGGCAAAGCGCGATATAGCGAGGGATTACTGTATATATTTAAATATGCTTACATATAAAATCCGCGATGGAGTGAAGCCGCGAAAGGCGAAGCGCGATATAGCGAGGGATTACTGTATTAAATAAAAAAAAAAGGTCTCTGCCCTTATAAAGTTAAGAAATTGTTGTTTCCCAACAAAGATGTAACCTGGGTTACATAAACACATCCCCTGCCAGTGCAGCACATTGCAGAGTGTTTCTCAACCTTTTTGGTGCTGTGACCCACTTTTTCCTCCATGTAAGCTTCTTCATGACCCACCAATTTCCTCTTAGTGACTCAAACGCTATTGTTGCAGCAGGGTCCCCCTTGGCGTATCCAGCATGATCATCTGAGTGGCAACACACCTCAACCCACTACATTTATATACAATAAAATGGCCATCACGTGGTGATTGAGAAACACTACTTTAGTGTAACATTAATAAATATTAACAAATGAAAACCAATTATTAACAATCTAACATGTCATCCAAATTCCATCAAATTAGTCAAAGAACTTTTTGTGATTTTGGGGTGCATAACTTTGTTTCTTGGTGCAAAGAGAATTTTCTGCATGTTAACATCAGCAAAACCAAGGAACTGCTTATTGACTTTCACGGTACAAAAGAGCTTCAATGTTAGGTTACTATTGAAGGAGTGGATAAAGTGGTGGTCCACATTAATGACAGGTTGAACTGGTTTCAGAACACAGAAGAACTATGGAAAAAAGGGCAGAGCAGACTCTTTTTCCTTAGGACAGTGTTTCTCTAATATAGGAAGTGACATCCTTCACATCTTCTACAACTCTGTGATGGCCAGTGTGGTGGGCTGGGCTGGTAACATGACTTCATGCGAGGCCCACCGAGTCAACAAGCTAATTAAAAGGGCAGGCTCAGTTATACAACACACAGTGGACATCCTGAAGGGAGCAGCAAAGGAGAAAACTGAAATAAAACCGAGTGCCATTATGAACAATGCTGCACATCCTCTCTCTAACACACGAACACTGAGGACTTTCAGATGACAAACTACTTAGCAGAAGTATGTCAAGAAACACGACTGCCGGTTCTTCATACCAATGGCAAATACACCTGTATAATGACACACTGTGACCATGCCAGCCAAGTTAGAAGTTTTCTTTCTTTTTAAATTTCCTTGCTTTATAGTCATTCTGGTGAGTGTGTTCAGACTATTGCTTGTGTGTACTTATTTATGTATTTATCTACCGATCTATGTATTTGTTTATTTAAAGAGCTTCTGTAAAAAGCCTGTCTGTATAAAGTTCTATCCATCTTTAGATTTTCTGTTTGTTACTCCAGAATATTGATAAAGACCTACTGTCCTAGAAATCAACTTTACTTCTTCAGCACATTTTCAAACAAAGGCTGTAGCTCCGAGTGCTTTACAAGATGTTGAAGAAATAAATATGTAGTTACAAGCAAAAACAAATTAAAAGTAGGTAAAAAATAATGAATAAATAGTTTACAAACATTAATAATGCACACTTACATAAGATATATATATATATAAATAGGATCCATTCTGTCAGAATTTCAGCTTTAGAAATAAACAGGAAATACCGTTTTTGATGAGTGAATGAGTCAGTTAGTCAACTTTGTATTATTTATAGACAAATAGAAGCTCAGTAAAGAACACAAACTTAAAGATTTTCATTTATTTGTAATTTTGACAATGTGTAGAAGGCCGGGTGAGAAATGCCAAATCCCCGAGTTGGATTATAGTATTTCTGGTCATAGATGCTGGCCGGCCGGGCAGGCAGTATGGTGCACTGGTTAAGACTTCGGAGTTTGAATGTAAAACCCAGAGGTTGTGGATTCAAATCCTGGCACTGACTCTGTGTGACCATAACATGTGCTCAGTTTGAATTAAAAAAATGCAACCAATTGTAACTCAAAAATTAAGTCGCCTTGGATAAGCAAGTAATAATAATGCTGCCAGATGGCGTAGCGCTTACACGAGTCATCGAGAAATGGACATTTTCTCGAAGCACTTTGCCAGAATACTTCGGCGCGTCAAGCAGTTTCATGTCATTATCAGTAAGTACGACTCTGGACTTTTAAATCCATCCCCGCTTCTAACTCACTGTAACCCTAACCCTGACAACGCACCAAAAGTGCAAAACAGTTATAAACAAGCAAAAGGCCGTCATTCTAAAGAACCTCGGAAAATGTTTTACTTTTCAAAGCCGCCATATAAACTGAAATACGCGCGTCCTTCGCTCTTCGTGACATTCCGAAAACACGCCGGTGCTCACCGCTTCATCGCCCTCAGATGCAAGCGACTTTTTGTCTCCATTCTTGAGATGACGCTTCCGTGGAGATGCCCTTTCACTCCGCACCTCCATGCTCACTCTGCTGGCTCACTTTGACATACGCGCATCCCTCTTTCTCTACCCACTCGTGCAGAAAAGCATGAAAAGTTCCCGCCCGCAGTGGACGTTCCAAAGGGGCAAAGGGCAACTGAACAGCCAATTGGATCACGCAGCAAGAACCCCATTGCCCACAATTCCATGCGAGATTGTCTTCTTTCCCCGAGTCTCTCGAGTTACAACTTTTAGAACTACTATTCCCACAATCCAACTCGCTATTATCTTCGTTTCGTCAGTTCCGTGTAATGGGCAGCTCGAAACTTTGATTGTTTCGATAATTATCTGGCATAAAGTATGAAAAGTACTTCATAAATGATATAACAGGAAGAACGTAGGAAAGGCGATACATCATAAATACATAGATCCTGCCCCAAGTGGAGGAGTTCAAGTATCTCGGGGTCCTGTTCACGAGTGATTGAAGAATGGTGCGTGAGATCGACAGGCGGATCGGTGCGGCTTCCGCAGTGAAGCGGGCTCTGCATCGGTCTGTCGTGGTGAAAAAGGAGCTGAGCCATAAGGCAAAGCTCTCAATTTACCGGTCGATCTACCCTCACCTATGGTCATGAGCTATGGGTAGTGACCGTAAGAACGAGATCGCGAATACAAGCGGTTGAAATGAGTTTTCTCCGCAGGGTGTGTGGGCTCTCCCTTAAAGATAGGATGAGAAGCTCAGTCATCCGGGAGGGGCTCAGAGTAAAGCCGCTGCCCCTCCACATCGAGAGGAGTCAGATGAGGTGGCTCGGGCATCTGATCAGGATGCCTCCTGGACGCCTCCCTGGTGAAGTGTTCCGGGCACGTCCAACCGGGAGGAGGCCCCGGGGAAGACCCAGGACACGTTGGAGGGACTATGTCTCCCGGCTGGCCTGGGAACGCCTCGGGATTCTCCCGGAAGAGCTACAAGAAGTGGCCGGGGAGAGGGAAGTCTGGGCATCTCTGCTCAAACTGCTGCCCCCGCAACCCGACCTCGGATAAGCGGAAAAGGATGGATGGATGGACGTAGGAAAGACAGGGAAAGTGATTGTTTTTACAGTTCAATTTCATTGACTGAAATACTTAAGGAACTCCGTAAAAATGAGCACTCGGACACAGAACTGACACCGTTCCTTATCAAAGGCAGTATAGGATGGCTTAACTTTCATAAATCTGGCCTTATGTAAAATAATTTCCCGAAAATAATAATTGTTTAGTCAATTTGAGTGTACTTCCTTTTATAATGATAGGCTACTCTCCACACCGAATTCTTCCGATCCAAATATCTTTGATGATAACCAATGATATATGTCATTGCAAAAGATTTTAGCAAATCTGTATGCATAAAATAGGTGATCTGCTGTGTCGATTTCTTCATTACAAAAGGTCCAGGTGTTCAATCCAGGTTAAATGTCTGTCACAGAAATTCTGTAGAATGATGTATATTACTGGACGGCAACCTGTTCCCACCAGGATGATGAGGAAGTGGCACCTTGAGATTGAAATGGCTCTGAATGACTGCTTCCAAAGAACAGACTGAGAAATGATATGCAAGTCACATGGAGCACAGTCACTGCATCACAGACGATATGAACTTTAGTGTCACAATTGTAGTGCCCTTAAAGACCATGCACTGCTTTCCACACCACAACCCTAGATTACTAAGGAGCAAAAAACACCTCCTGTATGAGAAGAAGACAGCATTCAGATCTGGTGACAGAGTCTCTGAAGGCTATCCTGCAAGTGCTATAGAAAAAGCTGAGAAACTGAAAGGTAGCTTACAAACCTAAAACGGAAAATATACTCCGAATAACATGGCGGATGTTTGGAATGAACTGAGCAGAATTACTGGAATCCAGACATCCAGGGCTCAGGTATTACACCCTGAAACAATGTTTTAATAGATTTCCTTCCCTCTTCTTCTTCCAATAACCAACCCAATCACACATACACATACACCATCCCCACTACATCAAAAACTCCTTCAACTTCAGCTGGAAGGGCCAGTGATGAGTCCACCATCAGTATGGGCTGTCCATAAGTGAAAACCAAGTAAGGAGATAACTGAGGATTCTACACACAGGATAAGCCACAAGTTCAGACTGAGTCAGTCCTTGAGTTCTTAAGGTCCATTGTGGGAAGCTTTGTGGTGTCCTTTATGGTGCCACTTCTGTGGAAAACATCCTGCACTGAAAGGCAAGCACATCTTCACCTAAAGACTACAGACCAGTGGTGCTTACACCTCACAGAATGAAAACCTGTGAGAGGTTTGTCCGGGACTATATGAGTCCTCTTGTGGTACACCACCTGGACAAAGATTGGGGTGGAGGATGCAATTATTTGTCTGCTCCACAAGGTTGGGCAAAGCTGGTTTCTGTTTTTTGATTTCTCCAGTGGCTTCAGTATCACCCAGCCACCCCTTTTAAGTGGTAAACTCCGAGATGTGTAAATGGATGAGCCTGTGGTGTCTTGGATGATGGACTATCTGTGGGACAATCCAACATTTGTGAGGGTCAAGTTTGTGAGCAACACTGAAGCACCTCAAGAATAGTCCTGTTTCCTTTTGTATTTACTCTGCACACCTCAGTCTATAAATAAATCATCAGCTTGTGTCAACTGCAGAAAGTTTCTGATGATTATGTACTTATGGGGTGTATTGACAAAGCAGATGAAACAGAAGAGTGGAGTCAGGTGGAGAACTTTGACAATTGTCTGCAACTTAACACCAACACAAACAAAGGAATGGCTATTGACTTTCTCCTCAACCTCTCCTTTCACCTCTGTGTCTGCTCACTATTCAGGGAGTGGATGTAGAGGTGGTGCACTTGGGGATCCACATCAGTGACAGGTGGGACTGGCCTTGCAAAACAGATGAACTGCAGAAGAAAGGGCAGACCAGACTCTTTTTATTTATGAGCCCTTTGATGTGGGTAGTGACATCCTTGAGATGTTCTGCAAATCTGGGATGGGCAGTGTGGTGTGCTGGGCTGGTAATATCAGTTCAAGTGAGAACCCACAAATTCAACACGCTTATCAAAAGGGTAGTGTCAGTCATGGCACACCTTCTGGACCAGCTGGAGGTAGTCAAGGAGGAGACAATGAAGCCAAAAACTGAGTGCCATTATGAATAAACCTGCACATCCTCCCTGTGACACACCAACATTGAGGACTTTCAGCCAACACATTATATAGCAGAACTGGGTCAAGAAACACAACTGCGGGTCCTTTGTACCAGCGGCAATATGCCTGTATAGCGCCTTACTGGGACTGCCAAGTCGGAAGATCTCTTTGTTTTTAGTTTTCTTTCTTGGTAGTCATTCTGGTGCTTATTTGAAAGGAATTTTTTGTTTGTTATACCATAATAATGTTATTTATTTACGTAATTATTGAGCTTTCCTAAAAAGCCAAATTTCCCCCTGAGAACAAATAAAGTTCTGTCTATCTATTTTGCATGCTATGGTGTGCTGGGCTGGTATCTATCTATCTATCTATCTATCTATCTATCTATCTATCTATCTATCTATCTATCTAGTGCCTTACATACCTATCTATCTATCTATATAGTGCCTTACATATCTATCTATCTATCTATCTATCTATCTATCTATCTATCTATCTATCTATCTATCTATCTATCTATCTATCTATCTATCTATATAGTGCCTTACATATCTATCTATCTATCTATCTATCTATCTATCTATCTATCTATCTATCTATCTAGTGCCTTACATATCTATCTATCTATCTATCTATCTATCTATCTATCTATCTATCTATCTATCTATCTATCTATCTATCTATCTATCTAGTGCCTTACATATCTATCTATCTATCTATCTATCTATCTATCTATCTATCTATCTATCTATCTATCTATCTATCTATCTATCTATTAGCAAAATAATTTTAAAATGGTGTTACTGGAAATTTAATATAATTTTTATTTCTTTTTAAAGTTAGCATTTTTAAAAATATGAGAATTTGAATTTGTATGTGATTGAAAGTGTATAATCTATTAATTAAACATTTACAGTATTTGGAAGTTCAAGGCCAGTGAAGTCACCCATCTACTAAAACCTTACCAAGACATGGAGTTGAACTCCAAAAAGGATTTTTTTGCTTATATGTTACTTAACGCATGTACTTCATAGTGGTGGCTGAGAAAAATGTTTAATCTTATCCTTTCTTGGAGAAAGTAAATAAGAGTGATTTGCTTAAATGGGATCAATGGGTGGCTAACCCTGGTGAGTGGCAAATGTTGTGAAAAAATGTCCATGCAAAAAAAAAAATCTCACATTACATGTTGTGTAATCCACATGTTTCTTACAGTCATGTTTGCTACAGTGCTATTTTCCTGAATTATAATAAGCTATGAAAACAATAAATTCAATGACTCACAGGAAGGGCTTTTTGACTATAAGACCCGCCTCTCCTGTCATTCATTGGTCAAGAGCACTGTCTTTAATTCAAAAAGTCCCTCCCGCAATCTTGGCTCTTTCTTCTCCCTTGGCTTTGTTGCTCTTAACAGACTCAGGTCCTGGTCAACTACGAGACGCCACCTTCCCGGGTCGCTGCTTTATATGGCTGAATGACCGGAAGAGGCGGGCCTTGTTCCAGATATCACAGAAGTGTCCTCACTGTGTGTTTTCTCCGTATAGTGGTAAAAGGAGAGGATACTGTTAGCAACAGAACCCCTTCTTGCCGTATAGTGGTAGTGCTTACCTGACATGACAGCGCATTACAGGAAGGAAAGTAATGCAATGAATGGTTGACAATCAGTAACAAGTTACAACAGAAGCTTACTTTGCTTCTATAGGGCTGAGAGAAGGCCCTTGATGGTGATGGGCAGGTGGCCCCGCCTCTTGGGTAGCCAATCACAAAACACAAAGAAAATGGAAAAACCTACAGAGACATATCGAAACTAAATGATCAACACTGTTAATGTATTTCAGCAAGGGTTACTCCCCTCAAACATCATTTTTATGTGCATTTTTTCATTGTTTATGTTTACATTGTTGATTATTTAGTTTCTTTTGTTTATGAGTTTTTTATGATGTTCTTTGTGTTTTGTGTGTGGTCCCTTCACAACAAGGGAGTGCTTCTAGCCCTATTAAGGTGGGGGCTACCCAGAGTCCCTTACGGTTCATTCGATTGTGCTCGGGAGTGATGAATTCTTGGTTTTGTGATTTTCTTGTGCTTTGTTATTTACTGGATTTTTGACCTCTGTGCTCTGTATTATGACCATTCTTTAGATTTCAAATTGTGCTTTATTTGTTTTGTATTGCCTTTGCTGACAACTGCTTTTTGCCTTTGTGCTCCACAGAGCTGATTTTTTGTGCTAATAAATTTTGTGTTAATCCATCCATCCATTTTCCAACCCGCTGAATCCGAACACAGGGTCACGGGGGTCTGCTGGAGCCAATCCCAGCCAACACAGGGCACAAGGCAGGAACCAATCCTGGGCAGGGTGCCAACCCACCGCAGATTTTGTGTTAATAAATCATTTTATTTATAAAGATTCTATGTGGCCCTCTGTGTTACTAGACTGGGTTTTTTGTTGGTCTTTCTCCCTCTAGTGCGCTAGTTGTGTAATTGTTTTGGACTTGTGTACTTGGGAACTCTCAAACTCATAATAGTTAACATTAAAAAAATGAAAAAACTAAGAGACATAAATGAGAAATTTGAAACCCCAGTCAGGTGAAAATCCTCACTGAAACATAACAGATGGGGCTTCCACAATCCAAAACAGAAGTGAATTCAGTGTCCATCAGCAGGGTCTTCCTCTATTCATTTAGTACATGACTGTGTCACACCTTTTCTTTCCTCTGGGTTCTTACTTCATAAGAGTCCAAAAAGCTCCCTCCAGTCTTGCATGTTGGACAACAGCAAATCGGACTGCATATTTATGTCACATGATTTAAATAGGAAAAGCTCCGGGATGGGTCTCCTACAGCTCCCACCCTCGCACAGCTCTAGCCTTAATTTATGAGAAGGACATACCTGGTGCACCTTGAAATGGGCCGCAGATGACTGGGTGTGTCATATAACATGACGGAGAGCTACAAGTCGTCAGATGTGTGCAGTTTGATTGGCTCGTCAACACAGGAGAGCTGTGGTGGTCTGCAGCTCCACTCTACTGGTGGAAGCAGTTCCTTCGGGTGTGTGGGTGATCAGTAAGTGGGCTGCCCGGCAGCATGATGCAGTAAAATTGAATTTCAGTAAATCTGAATTTCCCTGTGGCATTAATAAAGTTTATCTAATCTAATCTAAATGAAGGCTGCATTATGTGCAATATAAATAATAAAAGTTAGTATTCAGTTTTTAAATTTTAAAGTGATGATTAGAGAGTGAGGGTAATAATAAGTGCCATTATATCATTAGAGTCTGAGCCACAAATGTTAACGGTATTCTATTACAACTAAATGGAATTGAATGTTTGAATGCTGCACAAGTTTCCAGTAAAGTATACAGAAGATTAAGTGCCTAGTCTTTAGTGTTTTGTGGCCCTGCAGAGGAAAGACTTTGGGACCCCATAAGGAAAAGCCCGACTTCCCACTGTTATTTTATTGGAATCTTAAGTAGGCCATCATTGTGGGACACATGCACCGATTAGCATGATTTTTGATTTTTCCAGATTAATCGTTAGGCCCACAAGCGATACTTGTTGTGTCAGGTCTTGAAGTACAACATTGAAGTTCCTCCCCCACACTATGTGACTCTTCAATTCCACCCGGGGGGGATAAACGTTAACATTATACAAAGGTATTGTCTGTTATACCAACATTTTTATCAGTCTTTAATTTATTGTTTTTTTATCAGTATGCTGCTGCTGCTGGAGTATGTGAATTTCCCCTTGGGATTAATAAAGTATCTATCTATCTATCTATCTATCTATCTATCTATCTATCTATCTATCTATCTATCTATCTATCTATCTATCTATCTATCTATCTATCTATCTATCTATCTATCTATCTATCTAATCCTGCCAACTACATTATCTATCTATCTATCTATCTATCTATCTATCTATCTATCTATCTATCTATCTATCTATCTATCTATCTATCTATCTATCTATCTATCTATCTATCTAATCCTGCCATCTATCTATCTATCTATCTATCTATCTATCTATCTATCTATCTATCTATCTATCTATCTATCTATCTATCTATCTATCTATCTATCTATCTATCTATCTAATCCTGCCAACTACGCTATCTATCTATCTATCTATCTATCTATCTATCTATCTATCTATCTATCTATCTATCTATCTATCTATCTATCTATCTATCTAATCCTGCCAACTACATTATCTATCTATCTATCTATCTATCTATCTATCTATCTATCTATCTATCTATCTATCTATCTATCTATCTATCTATCTATCTAATCCAGCCAACTACGCTATCTATCTATCTATCTATCTATCTATCTATCTATCTATCTATCTATCTATCTATCTATCTATCTATCTATCTATCTATCTATCTATCTATCTATCTATCTATCTATCTATCTAATCCTGCCAACTACACTATCTATCTAATCCTGCCAACTATGCTATCTATCTATCTATCTATCTATCTATCTATCTATCTATCTATCTATCTATCTATCTATCTATCTATCTATCTATCTATCTATCTATCTATTTGGTCATTTATTTCATGATGTATGGTTCCTTGCTTATTTGTGCACAATTTGTCCTTAAAAAATTTCCAACCATGTTCCCATGTCTGTGTTGAAGAATTTATTTTAAAGTAATGACTGAGATCCACTGTACTAATTAATAGTTTAATTTTATAAATAACTAGCTATGCTTGCCCATCAAAGACAGGGAATAGAATAAACTTAATAACATTTGTTATATCTGTTGCCCTACATGTGCCCTCAGCATTCCTCCTACACCTTTCCTCAGTATCCTCATGTGTCTGAGTTGCTCTTGCCTGGAGTTCCTTCTCTCAAGCCCGATGTCATAAAGCCTTCTTCTTAAGCTTTGTCATGTCTCTTGGTCACCTTCTGTCCATTTTTTGATGTCCACTAATGGTATCTGCTATGAAAATATCATTGGTATTCTTGTAAATACTTCCTGTATTTGAAGGCAACTCAGATAGCACCTCACTTAAATTTAGTGACCCATAGTCATTTATTAAGTTATTCACATGGTTGTCATTGAAATGCTCTATTTTAGCTCTTTTTTGTGAAAATAAATACAATTGTCACAAGCAGGAATTGAAATTAGCCCCCCTAAAGTATCATGTCATCCTCCCTACCACTGAGCCATCAAAGCCAAACTGACCAATCAGATTGTTTGGAGGGACTGGACAAACACACGGACAGTAGCATTGTATTATATAATAGATAATAATCTCCATCTGTTTAAAATCTAAAGACTCATCTTCTCCAGCCTTTCCTCCTCACCTGCTCCCTATGGTCCTCATTCAGCCTCATTGTTCTCTTCTGGGTTTTGTTCTCCTGTTATACTCCAACTATGAGAAACTTTTTGTTGAGCTCTACCAGGAGAAATGCTAATAAAGTTTTGTCCCATCCATCCATCCATCCATTTTCCAACCCGCTGAATCCGAACACAGGGTCACAGGGGTCTGCTGGAGCCAATCCCAGCCAACACAGGGCACAAGGCAGGAACCAATCCAGGGCAGGGTGCCAACCCACCGCAGGACACACACAAACACACCCACACACCAAGCACACACTAGGGCCAATTTAGAATCGCCAATCCACCTAACCTGCATGTCTTTGGACTGTGGGAGGAAACCGGAGCGCCCGGAGGAAACCCACACAGACACGGGGAGAACATGCAAACTCCACGCAGGGAGGACCCGGGAAGCGAACCCAGGTCCCCAGATCTCTCAACTGCGAGGCAGCAGCGCTACCCACTGCGCCACCGTGCCGCCCAAGTTTTGTCCCCAACAACTTTTTCTAAGATATATGTGACATTGGTGCTCCTAGTCAAAATCTGATTGGTTTATTGTACCAAAACAATATTATCTTAAATAGGCATTTTGAGTCCTGCAACTGCTGGACTCCAGACACGCTGGAGCACCACAGCTGCTGGGACTTTTGAATTGAGGACCTCTGTATCCTTCCACCTTCAAACATCTAGAGGCTGCCAAAGCACCTGAGGAAGACAAAAACTGGAGTATTAAGACCCCCTAGCTAACTACTGCATTAACACTGGCTGAAGCCTGCTTGTGTTTAGTATTTGTAATAATCAGGATAGAATTGAGGTTATTGTGGAGATTGGATTAATAGGGTCATGTGACCACAATATAATACAATTCTCAGTGTTTTGGAAGAGTGCAGATGTTAAGACTGAAATGGTTAAGGGTAAATTTTAAGCAGATGCAGAAAAATCTAAGGATGGACTGGGATAAGCTTTTAAGTGCGGAGTCATTTGAGGAGCAGTGTAACAGGTTTAAAGATGTATTACATGTAATGCTGGACAGGTAAATACCTAAATTTGGAATTAGTAGGATTTAAAAAAAAAAACTCCACAGCGGGTTATTAAAGAGTTAAAAAGAGGTTACAAAGGTAAAAACAGATGAATAAGACATATGAGACTGATGACTCCAATGTTAATTATGGGGCACTTAAACACATGAGGGCAACCATTAAGAAGGATATTAGAGAAGCTAAAAGGCAGTTAGAGAAGAATATGGCAGATAAGGCGAAAGATGAGCCAAAGAGATTTTAGTAGTAAAAGAAAAGTCAAGGAGGAGGTGAAGTGCATCAGGAATAGTAAAGGGGAGTTAAAAAATACAGACAGTGAAACAGCAGATGCTCTAAACTCACATTTTTCTGTGGTCTTCACATGTGAGGAAGTAAATAACCTCCCAGTGGTAACAGGGACTACTAAGGTGATAGTGAGGGATTTGAAAATTGTAGAGGGAGAAGAGCAGCGTAGATTAAGTAGGCTGAAATCAAACAAATCACCAGGGGCCTCATGTATAAATGGTGCATATGCACAAAAATGTTGTGTACGCCCATTTCCACGATCACATCACGATGTATAAAAACTAACATGGCGTAAAGCCACACACATTTTCATGCCAGCTCAATCTCTGGCATACACACATTCTCTGCTCGGTTTTGAAACACTGCTCGGTTTTGCAAACTGGTGGCACCCAGCGTCACAGCAGTGCTACTCTTCCTGGGTGGCTTCCCTTTATTTTTTAGATTCATATCCCTGACGCGGCTTTATCAAGTACACTGAAATTAATGCATATTGTTTTTTAGTTTAAGGTATATGATTGTAATCAACCTGTTAACCATATAATGGTGCACAGAATGGCCAAACTCTATAGCTGCTTTAGCGTTGTTACTCTCAGTGCACCACTGAGTATTTAACCCATTGTATCTGAGTGTAGAATTACAGCTCTACAGCAGCTGGTTGGATTATCAGAATGCAACATTTAGCACACGCTGACTCAGCCATGCACACAGTCTATTTGAACTTCTTCCACACAGTATGGCAAATTCTTCAGAGCCTTTCCTGCAGGGAACTTGTGCTTCAGAAACAATTTCATCCCAAGAGCTCTAAACGGACTCAAGCAGTCCATCAAGTGCTCCTTGTAGAACTGTTTGTACTTATAAGTACAATCACCTCACTGCAAACTTGCACTACAGTTATAATATTGCACAACCTGAGCCACTTTATAAAGAATGTATTTACAGATGATGACGACTGGCTTCTAAGTCGATTTAGATTTCCAAGCACTATCTTCTTGGAGCTCTTGATACCATTTTAAGATGAAATGCAGTAAAGTATGTTTATTACATTATAAAGATAAATTTTAAACTTCATTTAAATAATATATATTGTTAGCAATTAAATGTGTGGACTCGGTGTCGTAGCACTAGCAATGAACTGGCACCCCGTTCAGGGATTGTTCCTGCCTCGCACTGTGTGCTTGCTGGAACTGACGCGACTTGGATGGATAGATGGATGGAATAATTAAACATGTACTACGAAGATATTTCAATGTTCCATAAAAGTTTTGAAGAATCGGTGGTTTCAGCTTACAGATGGCTTGACATCTACTACAGAGCTGATTGTGTGGCGATTAATTACTTGAAGAAAGAAAAGGAAGGACAGGAATTGGAGGTTAGTAAGTTTGAAAGAGACAGTACTGCTGCAATAAATTATTTCATCGAAGGTCGCAAATGGGGCTGCAAGCATCTTGTGGGAGGCAGGAACAATCTCTGCATGGGGCGCCAGCTCATCGCTAATACTGTGCCACCATGTCCCCATGTTTAATACATGCTTTAATTCCTGTCATTATGAAAATGATATCAAGTATACATCTTAATATTTAAATTATTCAGAGAGCTGTAATATCATGAATATAATGGATTCTGTGTCCTGTCGGATGAAGAGAAACCCCGTTTAATAAGCACGTAGTGATCACACACATAGAGCGCATAAAAAAACACATAGAGTACGAAGCATTTAACGTGTTACTTTAGTTATGATGGGATCTGAGAAACTAGTAAATTAAACGATATTAAGATGACGTTTATGATGTTCTACTTTAATGACAAAATAAACTACGTGATAAAAGTGGAAATTTCGAGATTAAAGTTGACATTTGGACATTTGTTTCAACTGTGTCCCTATTTTGTTTTTTTTTTCTCTGTACACTAATTTGCTTCCATATGACACTCAGACGGTGGGCTACGACATCGCCTTTTCACTCTGACTTTGATATCTGACCACTTCTTATTTATTTCAGGCACTTTGTGACTTTCTGAACTTAAATTTTTGAGTTTCTCTGCCACTCTGTTACTCAATCAGTTTCCTTTTGTTGTTTATGTCATTGCTTAAACCAACAAATAGTACGTTTTTCCTCGCCTCTATTTTGTATTCGCAGAAATTCTTCTATTTTCCCCTGTGTTTTTGACATTGTCTTTTCACAGAACACAAAACATAAGGGGCTATTTATATTGATTTGCATATTCAAAGAGGCGTAATTCTGGGAGGAGTCTGAGTGGGGCGGCAGGCGCATGCATGTGCGTTACTTTTCATGCTGACTGGGATTTATGTAGTGGAAGAACGTGAAAGTTGGCGTACGCACAGATTTATGCATCTGGATTTTTTTGTGCATATGCACATTTCCGTTTGTGTCCGTACGCAATGTTTTAGTGTGAATTCTACTCACAGCATTATGCATGAGGCCCCTGGACCAGATAAGCATTTGATAATGGACCACATGAGAGGCTGGGAATCAACCACCAATAGGTGGGAGGTCAGGGTGTGGATGGGTGCAAAATTGGCTCAGACACAGGAAAGAGAGGGTGATGGTGTGAGAAACCATATTAGAATTGGTTGATGCTCAGAGTGGTATCCAGTAGGGGTCAGTGCTAGTGCCTTTTCTGTTTTTAGTATACATAAATGATATGAATAGGAATATACACTGTGTGATATATGGCCGGCAGTTTACCCCAGCCAATACCCCCACACCGCCAGATGGAGTGTTCCCTGCAACATGGAGGTGGCCCAAATTCCAGAAGGGCATCATGGACAATGGAGTTCGGCTTCATAGCCCTGCTGGATACCGTGGGGGCTGCCAGGGGCTGCTGCAGGGAGGCACGAATGTTTTTATTATAGCCCGGAAGTACTCCCTAATCACGAGGGCGGAAGGAATGAAGTACTTCTGAGCTGAAGAAAAGAAGTTTTCATCTGACCCGGAAATGCTATGAAATCACATGGAATGATGGACAGAAGCACTTCCGGGTCAAGGAATATAAAAGGACTATGGGAAACCCCAGCAGAGAGAGCTGCAGTTGGGAGGGTGTGTAACGGAGCTGCTGGGAGTGGAGGATTGTGATTGATTATTAGTGTCATTATAATTGTAGATTTGTGTGTATTGTGGAGGTGGAGGTACTTTGTGCACATTATTGGAAGAATTAAAATTAATTCTAATGTTTTTCCTGGTGTCAGAACCCATAGGGGACAGGGACCCATATCTCCCACAACTGTAAGTAACAAGCTGGTTAAGTCTGCAGAAGACACCAAGCTAGGTGAATTGGCAGATAATCTAGAATCCATTGAATCATCACAGTGAGTGAATGTGTGTATCTGCCTGGGACCACTGGACAGTGGTGGGGGTGTAGGATGATAGCCCTCTCTTTAAGTAAGGAATGGGCTCATCTAAAGGACCGTGCGTCTCTGCTGGGGTGTTTGAGAGACTGTATAGTCACTGTTGGAGAGTTTGGAGAGAATGACCTACATGAATTGGGGGCCTGTGAGTGACAATACATCAGTACTGGGTGGTGTACTTCAATGCAGTGTTTCTCAACATTTTGGTGTCGTGACCCACTTTTTCCCCATATGAACTTGTTTGCAACCCACCTGACAAATTGAGCATGGTCATCAGAGCGTTGTCCACTGGGTCCCCCTTGGTGACAATCTTTTGAATGGGAATCGAATTGCCGCAATTTGCCACAACCCACTTTTCAAGCCATCACATCCCACTACCAGTATAAACAACTAGCTGTGTAAGCAGCACAGGGTCCTGGAAACTATTGAAATCATCAGAAAAAAAAATTGAAATGTAGAGATGTCAGGTAATTGAAAGCAACTTCTCTGGGCCTCTCTCTCCTAGGAGGTTTCGTTTTGTCACATCCTTGCATCGTTTGTGCATTAGCGGCTAAGAGACTGTCTTTTTTCGGAGGTTTCGTTTTGCCGACATCCTCACCTCCTCTGTGTAATAGCGGATTAGCGAGTGACGCTCTCTTCAGATGTTTCATTTTGCCGATGTGCTGGCCTCACTTGCATATCCTCGGAGGTAGAGCCCTTACCCCGACTCCACCTCTCATTTCCGGGCTGGACAGACAGACACACACACTTCCACACGTAGACGTTTATATATAAGACTAGCTGTGTAGGCCCGTGCTGTAAAAAGCCCGGGGTCCTAGAAACGATTGAAATCGTCAGAAAAAAAACTGAAATGTAGAGATGTCAGGCAATTGAAAGGAACTACTCTGAACATCTCTCTCCTAGGAGGTTTCGTTTTGCTGACGTGCTCGCGTCGTTTGTGTTATTAGCGACTAAGCGACTTTGTCGTTCTTCCAAGGTTTCGTTTTGCCAATGTGCTCGCCCCACTTCTGTATTAGTGGCTAAGCGAGTGAGTCTTTCTTCGGATGTTTCATTTTGCTGAATTGCTCGCCTCGCTTGAATATCCTCGGAGGTGGAGTCCTTACCCCGACTCCAACTCTCACATCCGGGCCAGTCAAATAGACAGACAGACAGACATACATACACTTCCACGTGTAGACGTTTACATATAAGATAGCAACTCACGACTCGCCGGCAACAGACCCAGTGGTTGAGAAACACTCTGTAGGGCATTTAGAACACTGATCTACTGCAAGTGGTTCAGAAGTGATGAGCAACATGGCTTTTCTAGGAGAGTTTGCCATGTTCTTCTCCCAGAGTGCTGCTGTGCTGCACTGCTGTCATCAAGACACAATGATCGTTGTTACAGAGCACGATTACAGAGGTTGCCCCAATGAACATCATTGGCATGCCATTATAAATACCGGTGCATCAGATGCATCAACATCCAAGTTTTGCAGATGATTAAATAAAACCCCTTTGTGTGTGTGTGTGTGTGTGTGTGTGTGTACTGTTGCCATTTAGATTTCCCAGTTCCTGACTTTTGGTTTCTGTTTCTTAGGCTTGCGGTTTGTGATCTGACAACAGACGGCAGGTTTGATTCCTGGTTTCCACTTCTGGTTGTACCCTCTCCCAGTCACTTCCATTCATTATGTGTGCCTTTCCTATCTATCAGTCTTCGCCTGGCTCATTTCTTTCTCGAAACAATCCACAAACTCCCTGCAGGTCAGTAACACTGACCAAGTTCAAAGGGGCTTCATTAATGTTACATGGAAAATCAAACTACTTATTATACTTGGTATTTGTGGGCGGTCCGGGTGGGAGCCATAATGTGTAATAAAGACACCAGCAGCTCTAATTCGCTCACTAATGGGATTCTGGCAGACCTATAAGCAGGATAGACAGAAACCACTTAAAGCAGAGGCAGCTCCGGAGTGATGCACTCCACCCTGACCGCCCACCGCCACTGCTGTCGTCATCGTGCTGGTGTTATTTTGGCCCGACTTTCAGCATTAGAAGAGCAGAGCACAGGGTGGGAGATTAGTAGACAGACAGCCATGGAGAAGGAGGTAGTGGAAAGCCAGCTGGTGCACACCGCCTTCTCAAAGGGCACCCGTCTGACTTCCTTCTTTCAGGAATACAACAATGCTGCCTTCATCGTGGAGAACATCTGCAAGAAGCAGTGCATCTACTATGTGGAGAATCTGCAGGTGGCGACCACTCAAGGGTATGTAACGGCTTTTGTGGAGAAAGTCCAGGGAGGGTCAGCACGGCTGTCATGTCTGAGGAGCCTGATGGCAAGCTAAAGGGGCTTTTGTCTGGGAGACCAGACAGTCCAGTCAGGAAGTTTCAGTTTGGGATGGTGGATGTTAATGGGAACTTTTTTGACAATTGGTTACTCTTACCAGGTCCATAAACTTGAACTCAGCCGGATGTATAGTTAACAAGCGTCCAACTCCACAGATGTCCAGCTGCAGCACATCGATGGCATCGTCACCTCAATAAACACAGAAGAGCAGACTGCGTCAGGGCACCTTCATATAGTGCCTTTCATGGTTAAAGGCACAAAGCATAGGGTGTATGGCTGAGTTGTCAAAATCAAAGCATTTTGGGAAGTTCTGTTTCAACTGAGGGAAATTTGAGGGAGGGGTATTTATGGGTTCAGGGTCTTAAAGGGGAAATTAATAATAATAATAAATAATTCATTACATTTATATAGCGCTTTTCTCAGTACTCAAAGCGCTATCCACACAGGGAGGAACTGGGAAGCAAACCCACAATCTTCCACAGTCTCCTTACTGCAAAGCAGAAGCACTACCACTGCGCCACCTGTGAGGACATATTCAGAGAGTTATGGGCCGCACAACACACAGATGTAATAAAATGTTTTAAGGACACGTCTGTTATCTTGCCGTGTCATCCATGGGAGGCGCTATATAAAATATTGACAGTTATAACAGCAGCCTATAGTATAGTGCACCCCCTGCAGGCGGTCTGGAGCATATTTTTAATGAGTGACTGCCTGTCAGTTTGTGAAGTGCAAAATGAAGGGAGACGTGGCGCCCCCTGCTGCGTGCAGTCTTCTGTTTCCTTCTTCTGATTTGCTGGCCGGCATCCCCACATGAGAGACATACAAGGGGTCTGACAGTCTGCCTTGTGCTATTAATTCATAACATTCTTAAACCTGGTAAGTCCAAATTGGGGTCACAGATGTCATGAATATGAACTTTTTATGTTTTTCTTTGACCTTATTATCGTGTATATACTCGAATATAAGCTGAGTTTTTCAGCACCCAAAATGTGCTGAAAAACGTCACCCTCAGCTTATATTCAAGTCAGGTCCTGCTGCCCCACAGTATACGAACAAGCCAGTTTCCCTTTTGGTTTGTGTGCGCCAATGATTTCCGCATGTGTTCAGTCTCTCCCTGTGCATTCTCTGTGCAGCGAGCGAGAGAGAGACACACAAGAGACACACACACACACACACACACGCGCGCGAGAGAGAGACACATGAGCGAGAGAGAGAGAGAGACACACACATGCGAGAAAGAGACACACACACGAGAGACACACACACGCGTGAGAGAGAGACACACAAGAGACACACATGCACGAGAGAGAGAGAGAGAGACACACACACACACACACACGCACGCGCGCTAGAGAGAGAGACACACACGAGAGACACACACACGCGTGAGAGAGAGACACACACGAGAGACACACACACGCGTGAGAGAGAGAGAGACACACACACGTGATAGAGAGACACACAAGAGACACACATGCACGAGAGAGAGAGACACACATGAGAGACACACACACACACCCGCGTGCGAGAGAGAGAGACACATGAGCGAGAGAGAGAGAGAGACACACACATGCGAGAAAGAGTCACACACACGAGAGACACACACACGCGTGAGAGAGAGACACACAAGAGACACACATGCACGAGAGAGAGAGAGCACGAGAGAGAGAGAGAGAGAGAGAGACACACACACACACACACGCACGCGCGCTAGAGAGAGAGACACACACGAGAGACACACACACGCGTGAGAGAGAGACACACACGAGAGACACACACACGCGTGAGAGAGAGACACATGAGCGAGAGAGAGCGCGAGAGAGAGACACACAAGAGACACTACTGTGCAAGAGAGAGAGAGAGAGACACACACACGCGAGAAAGAGACACACACACTTTGAAAACCCACACAAATCGCTCCAGAAACTCCTTTCTTCCTAGTGCCATACGGCTTTTCACTAAGAAATATCGGAGATAATGTTTAAGGTTTTGATATATATCCTGTTACCTTTTTTTTTTTGGTATAAATATGTTTTATCTAACTGCCTTACCTTAACCTTTCTTATTTCTATTTGTCTGTTTTATTTCATTCTGTCTGTTACCTGTTATTAGATGCAACTGAGAAGGCAAATTTCATGTTTTCCTGTGTAAACATGACTAAATAAAGAAACCTAAACCTAAACCTAAACACACACATGCAAGAGAGAGAGCGAGTGACAGAGATACCATATTGTTTTTGTTGACCCTCTTCTCCACTTACAGAACTAGTTTACTGTTTTTCTTTGAAATAAATACTCAAAAACATTTAACCTACTGATGCCTCAATTAATTTACGGTAATTTTATTGGTGTTTATTTTGATTATTAAAACTAACCAGTAGCTGCTGCATTTCCCACCCTAAGCTTATACTCGAGTCAATAAGTTTTTCCAGTTTTTGTAGGTAAAATTAGGTACCTCAGCTTATATTCAGCTCGGCTTATACTCAAGTATATACGGTACATGTATTTCTGTATTGTCTTCTTCTTTATAGAAGTTTCAGAGTATGTGGAATCCATTTCTGTGATTGGTTTTATAATTTGGGGGTACCTGATTAAATTAAAATTCTTGAATTCTTAGTGTGTGTAACATGATTCTTAACATGATAGATTGTTTTTATTTGTAAAATTGTCTTCATACTTCTATGTTATGCTTAAACCAGTTCATTTATCAAATAAAACAAAGCAGCAGTTGACTGGCCAGCTAGCCAGAGGGAACATAGGTGGGCTGAGATGAAAGGGCAGTCTGGCTAGGGAGAGAATGGGGGCCGAGTCGCATTGAAACAAGACTGGAATGAAGCGGGGAGTCGCCTTGCACTATGATAGTCCATTGATCTGGGAATTATGGCCAGGAAACTGAACTAAGAAAAAGACAGCGTAGCGAAGAAAGTCTCTCCCTGCCATTTTCCATCCATGGAGGAGGAGAAGACCACCTCCCTCTGTGGCCACATTCAGACCAGTCATGCTGGATCAAAGTCCACGTTGGACCAACCCAGACCAGAGAGTAACCGATAAGACAGTGAACCACCTGGTGGTCTCTGATTATAACCAACACTTCATATTTTGCTATTTTGGGAATATCTGCTATATAATGAAATGCCTTATAAGGTCTGTGTGTGTGTGTGTGTGTGTGTATGTCCCGTCCCCCCAAGCAAACTGATTGGTCATTTTGGCACTGGTGTTGCAATCGAAAACAGAAGTGCAAGCGTGAGACACACAAAGAAGAGTAAAGATTGAAGTTTTTAGAATGACTCAAGTGTTGGTTTTCACAAAGTGTGCTGCTTCAGTGTTTTTAGATCTTTGTGTCAGATGTTTCTGTGGTGTACTGAAGTAGAACTGCAAGCAGTTCAGAAGTTTCAAAGGCTTTTATTGACAATGACATGAAGTTTATGTGGCGCAGAGTCGATATTTGCAGTGTTGGCCCTTCTTTCTTTTTCAAGACCTCTGCAATTCGCCCTGGCAGGCTGTCTGGCAATCAACTTCTGGGCCAAATCCTGACTGATGGCAGCTGCCCATTCTTGCAGAATCAATGCTTGGAGTTTGTCAGAATTGGTGGGGTTTTGTTTGTCCACCCGGCTCTTGACCACAAGTTCTCAATGGGATTGAGGTCTGGGGAGTTTTCCTGGCCATGGACCCCAAATTTCGATGTTTTGTTCCCCGAGCTGCTTAGTTGGCACTTTTTGCCTTATGGCCCGGTGCTCCCTCATGTTGGTCACCAAACTGTTGTTGGATGGTTAGGAGAAGTTGCTCTCCGAGCAGGCTGGCCTGTCATGGAAGTAAAACAGAAGAAGGTGCTACCAACAGCGCCCTCACATGTTCAGAGGTGGAAATACCGTGGCCTTGCAGTTGCCTGTGTGTCAGACAGACGATATTAAAGGACAGTGTTGCACATCTTGCATTGTCCAAGTTTCCGGATAGCAACAAAATGTATTTTTTTCCATTTTTTTTGGTGTTGTCTTCAGCATCCTTTTTCACTTTGTTTTAGGGAGGAAAAGGGACGTCTAGGACACATTGCTTAGACTGATGCCTCAGCAACCTGGAACCAGATAAGCAGTAGGAGATGGATGGATGAAAATGCATTTGTCCAATCTCTTTGTATGTGAAGAGCAGCTTGATAGGGCGATCAGCAGAGAGAGAGGCTGGGAGGGCACTATACCATAAAGCTGTTGTGCTCTCATTGCTGACTTGCCGCCCTTAAGGAGCCATCCTGTGTTCACATTTTACCCACAATACATCAGCATCACCAGCTCCACTCTGTTTTTTAATTTTTTTAGGACAGAAATCTGCAAGTGTGGCCACACGAAGAGCATTCACTGTGCGGAGGCCTTCAACTATGTGGGACCACACAGTGATGACTGGCACCCAAAGACACACACCCGCAAAGTGCCCACTGATGCCTTTGGGACCATGAACTTTACTAATCTGGGGAAAAACAGTGCCAAGGTGAGTGTACCATGAATGTGTGGTGCTCAAGGGGTCTGGATTGGGTGAGTGCTGCCCCCATCCATGAAGCTGTAAAGTCCCATTTGAGCCTAGAAGGTGTTGCACGACATGACCTCTCATCCATGGTTTGAATCCTTCATCAGGGTGTCCTTCCATCTGTCAGCCCTGCTTCCTCTGTTGTCAACTTCCTTGGCTTGCAGGGGGCGCCATGTTTGGCGGGGTGAACTTTCACTCTGTGCCATTTAAGAGGGACAAGATGGCAGCTGTCTTGGTGTTAGTGGTGGCAAGTTAAGGGGCCTTCAGGAGCCTGTGCAGAAATGAAGAAACATGCAGACTTAAAGGCTGCTGGTAAAGTGGAGACAGCAAGATGTGAGTGTGTGTCATGACAAACTTGGAGCAGTTGTTTAATATATAATCCATCCATCCATCCATTTTTCTAACACTTGTTATCCAGGGCAGGGTCGCAGGGTACCTGGAACCTCTCTCAGCAATCACTGGGGACAAGGCAGGATCAACACCTGGATGGTCCATCCCTTGTGCCAATTTAGCAATGCCAATCCAGCTGACCTGCATGTTTTTGTACTGTGGAAGAAAACCGAAGCAAACACACATAGACATGGGGAGAACATTCAGACCCCACACAGGGAGCATCAAGAATGCAAACTACCACTGCACCACCATGCTACCAGATCAGGTCAGGTGAGGTTGGGGAGCATGCACTGTTAGCGCATTGCCACACTCACCCCGCGAAGAAATAGTTCAGGAACCTGGTTGGCAACCCTCCAAGTGGACACGCAGTCCAGTCCCACCATCCAGGAATGACCCTCAATCTGCCACAGCCAGGTGTTACGTGGGTGTCCCCTTGGCCTGGTCCAGCCACTCAGGTCCTCAACAATGAGGGTCCTGCAAGCCGGATCACCCTTGGGTAATGGCGCCACAAGGCCATAGTGCCATAACTGACAGTCCCTCACAATGCAGGTAATGTGCCTCATTCGGGACTCCGTGAGCAACACAAAGTCAAACCAGCGGAGCCCCAGGACCCTCTGAAGAGACACATGTGAAGGAGTCCAGTCTTCATCTCAGGTCACTGGATAGCATCCATGACTCGCAAACAAGAAGCACCAGGACTCTAAAGACTTGGACCTTCATCCTTTTGCTGAGATATCAGGAGCACCACACACCCCTTTCTAGCGACCTCATGACCACCTATGGTCTCCTGGTCAACACTCTCTCTACAGATAGACACACTGCTGATGGCTGTGCCCAAGAGGTCATTAAAGGCCTGGATGTTGGTTTTTATCAGGACATTCACAAGCCCAGACACTCAGACCCCTCACTCAGTCTCTCGAGACCCCCAATCAGAGCCTCCATTGACTCTGCGAAGATCACAGCATCGTCTGCCAAGTCAAGATCACCAACAGATGCCCCACAGCCGCTGGACCCCACAACTCTGCCAACCACCCAATCCATGCAATCATTGAACAGAGTAGGAGCAGAACACACCGCTGATGGACCGCCCAGAATCAACTGGGAAGAATGCAGAGGGTCTGCCTCCACTCTGCACAGCACTCACAGTACCAATGTACAGGCCGGCCATGATATCCAGCAACCTCAAGGAGATCCCATGAAGTCTCAGGATGTCCCACATGGCAGCTCGATCAACTGAGTCAAACGCTTTATGAAAATCGACAAAGGCTGCAAAGAAACTCTGCCGATATTCGTATTTGCGCTCCAGTAGAGCTCCCAGTGCCAGGATGCGGTCGATGGTAGACCTCTTGGGCAAAAATCCAGACTGCCCCGGTCACTGGTAGGTGAGCAAGTGATCACAGATCCTATTGAAGACGACCCTAGGAAGGACCTTACCCGGCACCGGGAGCAGTGTAGTTGTGTAACCCTGTAGTTGCTGCAATCCAGTCAATCCAGGTAGGAAGGACAGTCAGATGGGATGACACCCGTCTCCCAAATGGAAGCAAAGATTGCTTGCAATAGATAGATAGATAGATAGATAGATAGATAGATAGATAGATAGATAGATAGATAGATAGATAGATAGATAGATAGATAGATAGATAGATAGATAGATAGAAATGAAAGGATGTATATAATAGATAGATAGATAGAAATGAAAGGGTGTATATAATAGATAGATAGATAGATAGATAGATAGATAGATAGATAGATAGATAGATAGATAGATAGATAGATAGATAGATAGATAGATAGATAGATGCGAAAGGCACTATATGATAGATAGATAGATAGATAGATAGATAGATAGATAGATAGATAGATAGATAGATGTGAAAGGCACTATATGATAGATAGATAGATAGATAGATAGATAGATAGATAGATAGATAGATAGATAGATAGATAGATAGATAGATAGATAGATAGATAGATAGATAGATAGAAATGAAAGGATGTATATAATAGATAGATAGATAGAAATGAAAGGGTGTATATAATAGATAGATAGATAGATAGATAGATAGATAGATAGATAGATAGATAGATAGATAGATAGATAGATAGATAGATAGATAGATAGATAGATAGAAATGAAAGGATGTATATAATAGATAGATAGATATGAAAGGCACTATATAATAGATAGATAGATAGATAGATAGATAGATAGATAGATAGATAGATAGATAGATAGATAGATAGATGCGAAAGGCACTATATGATAGATAGATAGATAGATAGATAGATAGATAGATAGATAGATAGATAGATAGATAGATAGATAGATAGATAGATAGATGTGAAAGGCACTATATGATAGATAGATAGATAGATAGATAGATAGATAGATAGATAGATAGATAGATAGATAGAAATGAAAGGATGTATATAATAGATAGATAGATAGAAATGAAAGGGTGTATATAATAGATAGATAGATAGATAGATAGATAGATAGATAGATAGATAGATAGATAGATAGATAGATAGATAGATAGATAGATAGATAGATAGAAATGAAAGGATGTATATAATAGATAGATAGATATGAAAGGCAGTATATAATAGATAGATAGATAGATAGAAATGAAAGGAACAATATAATAGATAGATAGATAGATAGATAGATAGATAGATAGATAGATAGATAGATAGATAGATAGATGCGAAAGGCACTATATGATAGATAGATAGATAGATAGATAGATAGATAGATAGATAGATAGATAGATAGATAGATGTGAAAGGCTCTAGATAATAGATAGATAGATAGATAGATAGATAGATAGATAGATAGATAGATAGATAGATAGATAGATAGATAGATAGATAGATAGATAGATAGATAGATAGATGTGAAAGGCACTAGATAATAGATAGATAGATAGATAGATAGATAGATAGATAGATAGATAGATAGATAGATAGATAGATAGATAGATAGATAGATAGATAGATGTGAAAGGCACTAGATAATAGATAGATAGATAGATAGATAGATAGATAGATAGATAGATAGATAGATAGATAGATAGATAGATAGATAGATAGATAGATAGATAGATAGATAGATAGATAGAAATGAAACAACTCCGATGCAGTTGAAGTGCAGACTTTCAGCTTTAATTCAGTGGGGTGAACAAAATGATTACATAAAAATGTGAGGAAACTGAAGCATTTTTTAACACAATCCCTTCATTTCAGGGGCTCAAAAGTAATTGGACAAATGAAATGACTGGAAATCAAATGTTCATTTCTAATACTTGGTTGAAAACCCTTTGCTGGCAATGACAGCCTGAAGTCTTGAACTCCTGGACATCACCAGATGCTGGGTTTCCTCCTTTTTAATGCTCTGCAATAACGATGTCTTGATACAGAATTACTAACTTGCAGTATTTGAACAAAAATAAGTAAATGAAAACACTGGACTCTCACAATGTTTCACTATTATTATGTTAATGCCACAGAAGTTTTTCCCCTAATTGTGACTAACTGGCCAGGTACAGGTGGTCTCTGTCTTGTTCTCCTAACAGTCATTCTTGCCCTCACGTCACACTGACCATTGACCAACTGTCATTTCTCTCTGTCCAGTACGTCCGAGTCTCCGTCGACACTCCCCCCGAGAAGCTGTTTGAGTTGCTGACATCCTGCTGGCAGCTCGATGTGCCCAACCTGCTGATCTCAGTTACCGGAGGTGCTAAGAACATTGTTATGAAGCCACAGCTGAGGAATATGTTCCGCCGGGGCTTGATCAAGGTGGCACAGTCCACAGGTGAGCCTTTTGCTTTGTGTGACAGGAATGCAGTGGCTGCTGGACTAGAGTGGCGCTGCAATGAAGTGGCTGACTGATGCCAGTCTGTGATGGGATTGTGCCACTGATTACAGGGGTGACCTCAATATTATTGAGAGGGGTTCCTTTTGTGGAATTGGTGGCACTTTATAATAGATTCACTTATTTGCCCACTACAGTAGTGATGCCAGTCAGTATTGTGTTTGCCCAGGTGTCTTTACTGGGCCTCATATTCTGGGGCCATCCCAGTACTTACAGAAGTTTTCCTCCTTGTCATTGCTGGGCTGCCATACTTGGTGATGCCAGTCTAAAAGTTGACCACCACCTACATGCCGTGCCTGGGGTCACTTGAGTATTTAACAAGAGTGGTTCGATTTGCTCACTGAGGCTGGCATGGTGGTATGATGCCACTGTATATCGGGCATGCCCCTCACTGCCCAAGTAGGTGCTTGTGTACTGTTGGGACTCCATTATTAAATGGGTTGCCCCTGTTTAAACACTTGACCAGCCCTACCAGTTTGATGCCAGTCTATAGTGAGAGTTGCTGTCTTTACTGGGATGTTTTTTGCTGGGGTTTAACCAGAATGATTTTTTTTTGCATATTGTGCCATACTGCTATGGTGCCACCTTATAACTGGATTGCCCAGTGATTACTAGGGTGTTCATTCTGAGGTGACTCAAGTGTTTCATACGAATGCCCGTTTTTCCCACAGGTGCCTGGATTATCACGGGTGGCTCACATGCCGGTGTCATGAAGCATGTCGGGGAGGCAATGCGAGACTCTGCCTTGAGCAGTACGTCCAAAGATGGAAAGATTGTGGCCATTGGCATCGGCACCTGGGGGATTGTGTATAATCAGGAAAGTCTGATCAGAAGGCCAGGGGTAAGTCCCTGAGTAGCACCACAAAGATCTTTATCTCATAATGCCCTTGGTTGCTGTATGGTTGTCATTTGGCTCCAAAACAGGGCACCACTACCAGTAATCTGCCCGTATGTTTCATCTTTCAGAGCAGCTTGCCAGCAGAGTATGCCATTAATGAGGGAAAGCAGGGCCGGCTGTCCTTTCTGGACTACAACCACTCGCATTTCATCCTGGTTGACGATGGCACCCATGGCATCTATGGGGTGGAGATCATGCTGAGGGCTAAACTGGAGAAGTTTATAGCCAAACAGACCATAGGGAAGAGTGAGTTACACTTTGATTACTATTGGACTTATCCTCACCAGAATATTCATGATGGACGTAGGGTGGTGAGAGTGAATGGAGGAATCAGGTGGCACACTTGGACCACTGTCATTATTCATGTGTCACATCTACTCTTTCTGGACTCCACTGGCTTAACCAAGTGTCTTCTGTGGTCACATGATCCTTCCAGTAGTGGTCAGCCATTACACACATGGTGTTCTATGTAGTGCCTTTCAGAAGATGCTGTATGAAGGAATGGAGGTTTTAATGCACATTAATATGGCACAGTGTGGCACTATTGATGCCCACAGCTACCCTATGAGTAGAACTGAGGCTTTTTATTTAATGACTCCCTGCAGCTGACCACAAGCCTGGTCCACCTAAGGCTCTCACAATTTTATTTTCTTTTTTGCCAGGTGTTGGCATTAACATCCCAGCAGTGTGCCTCGTGCTGGGGGGCGGCCCGGGCACCTTGGACGTGAGTATGATGTTTAGTCAGGTGTATCGTGGTTGGGGTCTTTCCTGTTGACACTCAGCATGGGCAGACTTTGCTTTTTGGTGGACACAAATTTTGCCAGCCTCCTGAAATGTCAGTGACCAAAGCTGGAAAAGTGGGAGAGAGGGGACAATGGGGTCCTAGGATATCCCGTTCCTCTTATGAGGATAGCCTACAAGGTCATGGAGTTAGGCTGGATGGGGGGGTTCCCCTCGGTGTGCGGTGCGTGCATCCCTTGAGTTACTAAAATGGCACCCCCGGTGTCAATAGTGCATTCACTATTTTTAGACTTCAAGGGTGGAGCGGGGTCCCACACAGCTTGTGCCCCTTAATTTTCATAAACAGTGCCCCTCAGTTGACAGTGCCCTAGGTGGCTGTCTGTGTCACGTATTGGATTGACTTGCTCTTGGCCCGGGAATACAGAGCAGCCCCATCAATCCCAGAGAAACGCTATTAAATATTGTGTTAATACTTACTGTGAAAGGCGCTATATAATAATAATAATAATAATTCATTACATTTATATTACATTGTTGTAGAGAAAAGAGGTGAAAAAGGTCACCCATAGGCCTGCTGCTGTGGGAGCTGCTCCAGCTTACATCGTCCCGTCTGATTCAGAGCTGATGCTGCCCCCCCACACCCCCTTCCTTAATGATTGGACACTTAAGGGTTTCCTTTCATGCCAGTGCAGTGTCTGCCTTCTGACGTGATGTCCTTTCTCTGTGAACTGAGGTCTGACCATCTTAGCTTCCGGAGAGCAGGAAGTGGTGATGTGGAGGTCAGTCCTGCTGCGTTGTAAAGAGATAGACGTGTGGGGCAGTAAGCGTGTTATGGTGTCCTCAAGTGTGTGCCCATTGAGTTTATAGGGACTGGGATAGCCTGGGGGTGTGGTCAATAATTTTAATGGGGGTGTGGCCATTGGGTTAGAGGAGGTTTAGCCAATGAGTTCGCAGCATACCTTGATAGGTGTGGCCATTGAGCTCATAGGGATGGGAAACCTTAGAAGTGTGATCAGTGAGACAATGAGGGTGTGGCTATAGAGTTTGTGGGTGTGGCCATTGAGATAGTGGCGTTCACAATGCGCCATAGTAGATGTGGCCATTGAGGTCATGAGGGTGTTGAAGGCCTAGTGAAGTGCTCTGAGAGTTTACTTTGGTGTGGTCATTAGAGTCAGGGGTGTCATCATCGAGCTTACAGTGTGCCATAGAGGCTCTTTACCAATGAATTCTTGGAGGTGGGGTGTGGCCAGTGAGAATGTGGCAGTGGAAAGATGGTTCGTGAGATGGCCTGGTCTGTCCTTTCATTCATTCAGATGAGCTGCACTGTCCACTTTCCTTGCAGACCATCTACAACGCCATGCAGAACGACACACCCTGTGTGATCCTGGAGGGCTCGGGTCACGTTGCCGATGTGATCGCTGAGGTTGCCACCCTACCCCTTTCCCGGATCACAGTGGAACAGGTACAGAAACACCTTAAGACCTTCTTCGCCAAGGACTTTGACTGTTTCTCTGAGGATGAGATTATCGAATGGACGAAGAAGGTGAGGTACAAATCCAGCTTTACGAGTTTTCCCTTTTGTTATCCTGTTGCCTGATTTGCGTACCTTTAATTTCACTTTTTTCAGATCCAGGACATCATGAGAATGCCCCAGCTGTTGACGGTCTTCCGAATGGACAAGAAGGTCAACAAGGAACTGGACATGGCCATCCTGCAGGCTGTGCTCAAAGGTGATTGAGTCCTCTATTGGCTTCCTACTGCAGTCTGCTGTCCCTCAGCAAGATTCCTGTTTTCTAATAGCCATTAATCTTGACTTTATATGCACCCTTCTTGGCCACCCTGAGGTTGGTGTTGCTCTTACTGGAGTTGGCAGAGTCTTGTTAAAACTCACTGTGCCCACAAGACCTCCAGAACATGACAGGTTGGGCTTTCCGCCTGGTCACTCTCTGATGTGTCCACTGTTGTTCTATGTAAGCAGCAGCACCTCTGCCCCATGCCAGGTTTCTTGTGCCAAGCAGCTAGTTAGTGTGCAATGCCTCTAACACTAGAATTTTCCAGTTCTGAGTGTTTGTATTTTGTATTGCTTTCTATTCTTGCTTCATTTGTAAATGCACCTCATAGTGTAAAATGACATGAAAGGCACTCTTTAAACATCTTGGGGCTTTCAAGCTGTGGTATTAATCAACACTAGAATCCCTGAAGTCAGCAAAAAAACTCGTAATCCCAGGCCACCTTAAATTCCTTCGCACCCCTCATTAGCATCTTTTGTTTTGTCGATCAGCACAAGCATCAAGCAGCCTGCTATCCCCTCACCGCCGCAGCTCAACTTGGGTAAAATGTTCTGCCAGCTCAAGTCTTGTTTATCGTGGTGTGAGGTGCCTGGAGTTGTAGATGGTAAATAATTAATACATCGTTATTTGGAACACAAGCATTTCAGGTGTGCTCCGTGTCTACAATGATCTGTGTAAGTGTAGGATGACAGGAAATGTGAGAAGTGCAAGAAATGTTGAACAGATAACTAAAACAGAAACTTTTTTCATGTTATAGTATAATGACAGAATTCTGACATGAAGCGTAAAATGTGTGAAGACTGAAGTCTAAATATCAAATAAAACACTTTCATAAAAGGTATAACAAAACAAGTGCGCTTTTATTCAAGAACATAACCAAAGAAAAAGAAATCGGGTTAGGGGACAACGCTGACAGGACTGCTTGGGTGGTGCAGAGGTAAGAACTGCTGACTTGTAATCAAGAGGCCGCCGGTTTGATTCCGGGCACTTCCTACAATTACCATTTTGAGTAGTGAGCCCCTCTTATTGTTACTATTATACAATAAAAACATACATTTACTTTGAGTCTGTATCAGCTGGTGTAAATTTATGGTACGTGTAAGGGTTACCTTTTTTTTTTTTTATTCAGTTTTATTCTCCCAGTCACGTTCATGCTCACCCCGATCTAACACTGCTGTTTTCAAATAAAGATGTGCTATAACAGAGCATGAGGATGAGGGTCCTACATCAGAGAAAGAGAACAGAAGCTCTCCCTGTAAGAAATGTCCACTCACATATAAGAACAACGCAGCTGCAATGGGTGGGCCTCTCTGGTAATGTCTTAAATTGGTTTGAGTCCTACCTGGCAGGTAGGAAATTCTTTGTAAGTTGTGGTAATTATACTTCAAAGACACGATACTCTATATGATGTTCCACAAGGCTCTCTCCTGGGTCCGCTGCTCTTTTCGATTTACATGCTTCCGTTAGGTCAGATTATCTCAGGGCAAAATGTGAGCTACCACAGCTATGCTGATGACACGCAGCCATATTTATCAATAGCGCCTGATGACCCCGACTCTCTTGATTCACTGACAAAAATTCTTACTTGTGTTTCTGAATGGATGAATAGTAATTTTCTCAAACTAAATAAAGAGAAAACAGAAATTTTAGTGATTGGCAATAATGGATATGATGAGGTTATTAGAAATAAACTTGATGCATTAGGATTAAAAGTCAAGATGGAGGTAGAGAATTTAGGGGTAACTATTGACTCTGACCTGAATTTTAAATCGCATATTAATCAGATTACTAGGACAGCTTTTTTCCACTTAAGAAATATAGCAAAGGTTAGACCCCTTATAACATTGCAAGATACCGAGAAATTAATCTACGCTTTTGTTTTCAGTCGACTAGATTACAGTAACGCACTCCTCTCAGGACCACCCAAAAAAAGACATCAATCGACTGCAACGAGTGGAGAATAGAGCTGCTAGAATCTTAACTAGGAAAAGAAAATCCGAGCACATCACACCAGTCCTAGCGTCACTACACTGGTTACCTGTGCCATTTAGAACTGACTTTAAAATCCTGTTTATGGTTTATAAAGCCTTAAATAATCTGCTCCATCTTATATATCGGAATGTCTCTCACCTTACTCTCCAAATCGTGACCTTAGTTCTTCAAATGAGTGTCTGCTTAGAATTCCAAGAGCTAAACTTTAAAGAAGTGGTGAGGCGGGCAACCTTCTGCTGTTATGCACCTCAAATCTGGAATAGCCTGCCAATAGGAATTCACCAGGCTGATACGGTGGAGCACTTTAAAAAACTGCTGAGAACACATTACTGTAACATGGCTTTCTCACAGCTTCATCTTAGTTTAATCCTGATGCTCTATATATTCAATTAATTATCATTATTATTCATGGTATTCATATTCAAAATCCGTACTAGCCCCTACTTTCTCTTATGTTCTTTTTCCGTTTTTTTTTTTTGGGGTGGCGACCTGCACCACCACCACCTGAACAAAGCACCGTGATGTCCTTACACTGATGGATTAAAGGCCAGAAGTCCACATGACTGTCATCATCAAGGTTTTCCATGAGAACCCTGAATACCGTCTGGAGTTTTTTCTGTTTTTTCTGTCCTCCCTGGCCATCGGACTTTACTTTTATTCCATGTTAATTAGTGTTCCCTTATTTTAATTCTTATTTATTTTGTCTTTTTTTCCCTTTCTTCATCATGTAAAGCACTTTGAGCTACATATTTGTATGAAAATGTGCTATAGAAATAAATGTTGTTGTTGTTGTTGCTGCACCAGGCGTGAAGGCGAACGATAGCACCGTTTGGATACAGGATGAGGTCAGGCATCATCCTGCCAGTCGGTCTGCCCCACACGTGTCCTTCAACCAAACAGCATGGCTTACAGAGCTCATCAAGGTATTGTGCAAAGTTGTGTTTGCAAATGTGTTGTGATGGTCTTTACATGAAAACATGTTAGTTATTTCAAAGCCACATCAAATGTCATTTACCTTGATTTATTTACTTGTCTTCCTACAGCGTAAAGACACGAGTAGACTGCAGAGCTTCCTCTGTTTGATCGTCACGGGCACACTGACACAGTACATGTGCAATGCCACTCCTTATATAGGAAATAATCAGTTACATAAAGTGTGATGGTAGCTTCCACCTGCAGCTCCAGACACTTCAGTACGCGAGCAATGGTACCAAGAATGCAGTCAGACACTGCACATAAAGCCAACACATGGCACTGTCGGATCTAAACATGAGCGTGGAGAGTCGCTTGTGTACTGAAGTGTCTGGAGCTGCAGGTGGAAGCTACCGTCACACTTTATGTAACTGATTATTTCCTAAATAAGGAGTGGCATTGCACATGTACTGTGTCAACGTGCCCGAGTCGATCAAACAGAGGAAGGTCTGCAGTCTACTTGTGTCTTTACGCTGTAGGAAGATAAGTACATAAATCGATCATTCGATCTGGCTTTTATATTAATATGAATGTTTTTCATATAAAGACCATCACAAAACATAATCACAAACTGGACTTTGCACGATACGTTGGCGAGCTCTGTAAGCCGTGGCTTTTTCTTTGAAGGACAGGTGTGGGGCAGACTGACTGGCATCCAAACAGTGCCATCTTTCACCTTTACGCCTGCTGCAGCTGCGTTGTTCTTATATGTGAGTGGACGTTTCTTGCAGGGAGAGCTTCTGTCCTCTTTCTCCTCATCCTCATCCGAGCTCACCTCTGTTATGGCACGTCTTTATTTGAAAACAGCAGTATCAGATCGGGGCGAGCGTGAACGTGACTGAGAGAAAAAAACTGAATTAAAAAAAAAATGTAATAATAATAATGCATTTTATTTATAGGGCACTTTACATTAGTAGTAAATCTCAAAGTGCTACATAAAAAGTTGAAACAAAGGCAAAGCAAGATAAAAACAGAGATAAAACAACAACAATTATAGCATTCTTGTTAATATGTTTTCCTAAATAGAAAAGTCTTTAGCTGTTTTTTACAATCTGCTGTGTTCTCAGGCTCTCTGGTAGGACATTCCAGAGCTGTAGAGCAGCGGCCATAAAGGCTCAGTCACCCATTGTATGAAGTTTGGTCACAGGGGGGCGAAGGCGGTGGATATTTGTAAAACGGAGGTTTCTTGTAGTGGATTGTAGTATAAGGAGTTCCTTAAGATATTGTGGAGCATTTCCATGGATACACTGATGATTAAATAGAGAGAGTTTGTATTCGATACGGAGATGGATAAGGAGCCAATGAAGTGACCGAAGGATTGGTGAGATGTGTTCATATTTCCACACCCTCATCAGGATTCTTGCAGCACTATTTTGAATTTGTTGGAGCTTTTTGAAGGCTCTTGCTGGGGACCCCGATTAGGAGTGCATTACAATAGTCCAGTCTGGATGAGACAAAGGCATGAACCAGCTTTTCAGCATCACAGAGGGAGAGGTAGGGACGGAGTTTGGCTATGTTTCGGAGATGAAGGAATGCAATTTTACAAAGGTGATGGACATGTGTATCAAATGACAGATGGGAGTCTAACTTGACACCCAGATTTGTAACAGAAGAGTAGAGGGTAATGGTACTGTCAGAAAAGGAAATACAATTTACAGAAGAACGAAGTTGATGGGGGTGCCAATTAAAAGAGCTTCAGTTTTAGTGCTGTTCAGCTTGAAGAAGTTCTTGGACATCCAGGCCTCAATCTCATCCTAGCTGCAGGAAAGAGCTAATGGAGGTGTAAGAGAAGTAAAATCCAGTGCCCTGGCATAGCAATGGAATGAAACTCCGTGCTTGCGGGTGATGTGACCCAGGGGTAGCATGTAGATATTAAAGAGGGTCGGCCCAAGGACTGATCCTTGTGGGACCCCACAGGTGAGAGTGTGGGTATGAGACTTAGCATCCCCCAAGGCCACATACTCAGCCCTGTCAGGAAGATAAGACTCGAACCACTCCAAAGCAATGCCAGAAAGTCAAATTATATAGTGAAGATGATGAAGGAGAATATTATGATCTACCGTATCAAATGCAGCTGTGAAGTCCAGGAAGATAAGGAGTGATGGAGAGCCCTGGTCAGCAGCCATCAGGAGGTCATTGGTGACTCTGACCAGGGCTGTCTCTGTACTGTGAGAAGTTCGGAAACCAGATTGAAATTTTTCAAACAGATTACATTTTTTGAGGTGATCCTAAAGTTGAACCAGAACAACCTTTTCCAAAACCAAAGAGGATTTTTGTAAATGAGGTCTAATTTTTGCGGTTTTCAAGGCTGGTGGGACTAAGCCGCTCTGGAGAGAGTGATTAATGATATCGTCAATAAGAGGGCTTATATCTGATACATTAGCTTTTACCAGAGGAGTAGGAAAAGGGTCCAATGAACACGTTGAAGGCCTCATCCTCTGTATGATGCCCTCAACTTCTTTAACTGTGGTACAGAGGAACTGGGAAAGGCAGACCATTGGCTTTGATGTAGAAACATCCAGTGATGGAGGGCTGGAGACAGACAATGAGGAGCAGAAGTACCATAACTTTACACCAGCTGATACAGACTCAAATTAAATGTATGTTTTTATTCTATAATAGTAAAAATAAGAGCAGCTCACTACTCAAAATGGTAAAAGCAAGAAGAACCCAGAATCAAACCCGTAACCTCTTGATTACGAGTCAGCAGTTATTACCTCTGCACCACCAAAGCAGTTGTGCCAGTGTTGTACCCTAACCCGATTTCTTTATCTTCGGTTATATTCTTGAATAAAAGCGCACTTGTTCTGTTATATTAGTAGCTTTTGTGAAAGTGTTTATTTGATATTTGGACTTCAGACTTCACACATTATACACTTCATGTCCAAATTTTGTCATTAGTACTATAGCATGTAAAACGTTTCTGTTTTAGTTATGTGTTAAACATTTCTTGTCTCGCATTTCCTGTCATCCTACACTTACACAGATCGTTGTAGACACGGCACACCTGAAATGCTTGTGTTCCAAATAACGATGTATTAATTATTTACCATCTACAACTCCAGGTACCTCACACCACGATAAACAAGACTTGAGCTGGCAGAACATTTTGCCCGAGTTGAGCTGCGTTGATGGGTAGATGGGATAGCAGGCTGCTTGCTGCTTGTGCTGATCGACAAAACAAAAGACGCTAATGAGGAGGTGCGAAGGAATTTAAGGTGGTCCAGGATTGCAAGTTTTTTCGTAGGCTTCAGGGATTTTAGTGTTAATTAATACCACAGCTTGAAAGCCCCAAGATGTTTAAAGAGCGCCTTTCATGTCATTTTCCACTATGAGGTGCTTTTACAAATGAAACAAGAATACAAAGCAATACAAAATGAAAACATACAGAACTGGAAAATTCAAATGCAAGGAAAAGAAAAGTCGCTATATAACTAGGGTGCTACCAGTTGAGTCACATCCCTTGTGTTTCAGCTTCCAAGAGTGTGGACTATCATGGACAGGACAACTGGGAGCACCAGCTGAAGCTCGCTGTGGCATGGAACAGGATGGACATTGCCAAGTGCAAGATCTTCAAGGATGACTGGCTCCTGAAGGTGAGCCTCCAAGGGGCGGTAGGGACAGGATGACCCAGTCACCGTGCACCGTCCTAACTGTGCCACTCTATAGTCGACAGGCCTGCGTCCTGTAATGATGGTGGAGGCGCTGATTGCAGACAAGTCCAATTTTGTGAGGCTCTTCCTGGAGAATGGCATGAACCTCCAAGAGATCCTGACCAAGAGCGTCGTGCTGGAGCTCTATAACAACTTGTCTTCCAGCAGTCTGATCTACCGCATGCTGATAAAGGAGGTGGAGGGGCCTGAGCTGGCACATGGCCAGTGGAGGATCCAAATGCACCACGTCTCCAATGTTCTTCAGGAGCTCCTTGGAGACTTCACCCAGCCCCTTTACCACCTGCAGCGGAGCAGCTCCAAGTTTGCAGTGTTCATACATGTGAGCCTCTCTGGCGAGTTAGAGCTGTCTTTCAGCTGCCTCTTTGCAGCCAGGTGGTACCCCAGGAATCTCAAGCTGTCATTTTGTGTGACTGGGCAGCTCTGGGGCCCTGTGAGGTCCTAAGTAGGTGCAGTTCCATTATTGTATATCTCAGAATGTCTAACCTGCACCCTCTGTCTTATTGTAGTTGAAAAGAAATGGGAAGGAAGTGTTTGAAGATCCCATCCGAGACCTCTTCATTTGGGCGATACTCCAGTGCAGGACTGAGCTGGCCCAGATTGTATGGGAGCAGGTAATGGGATGTACATGAACGTGGGGCTCCCATGCTGGTAACTGGTACTTTGGAATATGGGATCCTTGGGTGTCAATGTTCAAGCTTGTTTGGACCCCAGATGTTGTCCAGGCATTTCATGTTATGGGCTCCCCTTTGCTATTGTCCAGCACCCTATACCAGCGCTTAACCCAACACAGACAGACGCAGGAGGCACACTGATAAAACACAAATGTTTTATTTTTCTTCATCTCGTGGGAAACGCCTTCCTCGTTTCCCACAGGCACAACACAGTCTTAAGCACAAAGCACAATACTCAATACTTTTTACCTTTTCTTCTCTCTTTCTCTTCCACTTCTCCTCGACAAGCTTTGTCTCCCTCCTCCCAACTCTGGCTTCCTGAGTAGTGGCTGCTGGCTCCTTTTATAAGGCACCCAGAAGTGCTCCAGGTGCTCGTTGACCTAATTCTGGCAGCACTTCCAGGTGTGGCAGAAGATCTGCTCTCCAAGGCTCAGCAGCAGCTGCAGCACCCCCTGGCGGCGCCCCCAGATCCCAACAGGGCTGTATCCAACTGCATCTCCCATGAACCCCACCGGGAGTCCTGTGTCCCGGGGGAGGAACTGTTCTGGCCACGCTTGCTCCCCCGGCCGGTCCTCTCAGTGAAGAGGTGTCCTGGCCAGAAAAGGACCCCGTCCGTCTGTGACAGCACATAATGGATTATGGAGATTATGGATATGGAGTCCCCCACCCGCTGTCACTCAGCAGCTTTGCTTTTGCCGGTCCTATGAATAAACTCTTTTCTTAGTTATCTGAGGGCCTCCCGAGATTCAGTACTTTGTCTTATGGAGGCCGTGTCAGTTTTTTGATTTGGACTTTGATACACTTTTTCATTTTTAATACAGAGGACAATGGAGATTTTGCTCCCGGGACACTTTTGGGTACATCTTATTTGGCTGGCTAATCACAACAAATCAAATAATACAAAGTTTCTCTTACCAGGAACCGTAAACACATGGAATAAGTGACCAAGTGCTGTGGTTGGACAGTAGGACTTTAGAGACCTTCAAACCAGAACTTTGTGTCATTTAAGAGAAATTTGGTGATAAGACTGGTGAACGTTTTGGGCTTAATGGCCTTTCTTGTCCAATTTTTTTTAATGTAACTTGAACGTCGCTGGTTCACAATTCAAGGGCGAATTTCTGGGCTGTAACAGCCGACATTTTGTTCATGGCAGTGGCGTCCATTGCTAGTCACGTGGTCTTGACAGCACGTAATGTGTGGCAGGAGCACACTGTCACTGTCAAAGACAGCGGTGTCATCGTTCAAGTGTCTAAACATGTCCGCCTTCTCCTAATCCAAACCAGCTTTGACCCAGAGTAAATGTGAAACTGTGCCCGCTTGCTGGCAGTGACAAGACCTGCATGTGCTTTGTGTCTGCAGTGCCAGGATTGCCTGGCTGCTGCCCTTGCAGCCTCAAAGATCCTCAAAGAGCTGGCGAAGAAGGAGGAGGATACAGATGGATCAGAAGAGATACAGAACCTGGCCGAGGAGTATGAGAAGCACGCCATCGGTAACAGAGCATAGGATCGGTTGTGGCTGTAATGTGGGGACATGCAAGATCATCAGGTGGGCTCATCTCACATCCACTCTCCTCACATTTACAGGAGTCTTCAACGAGTGCCATCGCAGAGATGAGGAACGAGCCCAGAAGCTGCTGATCCGCATCTCCAAGTCCTGGGGGCACACCACCTGTCTGCGACTGGCACTGGAGGCGGACAACCAGAACTTTGTGGCCCAGGGTGGCGTGCAGGTCCGTCTCTGACACAATGTATTTTTTTCTTAACATTTGGGAAGGGGTGGGAGAAGGGGATTCCATGCTTATAATCCTGCTGGGTGTGACAACCGAGCTGAGAATGGGCAAGAAGCCCCTCTTGATGCTTAAAGTTTTGTTTCCGGTCTCACCCACCCAGGCCCTGCTGACTAAGATCTGGTGGGGACAGCTGGCAGAGGACACCCATTTGTGGAAGGTGCTGCTCTGCATGCTCTTCTTTCCCCTCATCTACACTGGACTCATCACTTTCAGGTCAGAATTTCATTATTATCGGGTGGATAGGCAACTGTTTGAGAGGACACGGGTGTCCCCAGTAGAACTAAAGACCACCATTACAACCTGCTATTGTCTGGATGGTCAAATAAATCACACTCAGTGATGAAGTGTGGGCCATCTGCTAATTACAGGTGTGTGTGTGATGTATGAACACTTTGTGAGGTGACAGAGGGACGTGTGGCATAGTGTAGGCAAGCTCATGATGAACCCCCTTCTCAAATTCCAGGCAGGACGAACAGATCAACAAACAAAATGCCCGACTAGAAGTTACTAGCAGTGACTTGATGGCAGAAAATCCCACCGTCCTGAAAAAAAGGTGAGCAGCCCTGCATGTCTTCATCCAGGTCTTCACTGTGAATGTGGTCACTGGTGAACCTGGGCCTGAAATCTTGGATCAGCCAAGGTAGTCGGGAGTTCATCAAGTTGAGTCCCTAACCCTGACAGATGGCCCGGTGATTGCAGGAATAGTGTTGTCACATAGATGATGTGACCTGCTATCACCTGTTCAGATGTCGTGTTCTGCAAGTCTTCATCTAAAATCTCAGACCAGACAGGTGGATCTCCCCTTCACCTGAGCTACCTGACCTTGTCAGACCTTCAGCTGACCTTACCTGACCTTCAGCAGGCCATCTCCACATCCAGACGTCTTTCTGGATGGTCAGACGAATCCTGCTGGGTGATGAAGTGTGGTCTAGCTGCTGGATATGTGTGTGCAGGTGTGATCTGTGGACACTTTGGGGATGAGCAAAGAGGGTGTGGCATAGTGTAGGCCATCTCATGATGATGATCACCCCTTTCAAATTACAGGTGGGATAAAGAGATGCCCAAGCAAAATTCCCAACGGGGAGTCACTGATGGCGACTTGAAGGCAAAAAATCCCACCGTCACAAAAAGAAGGTAAGCTGTCCTCCATGTCTTTATCTGGGGCCTTCGCTTTTCAATTCCATGGACTGACGTTTTCTTTCTGGTTCATAACAGTGCACCTACATTTTATCTCCTGACATTGTGCTGTGAAGAAAAAGCTTCACCTTCTTTCTCGTCACACAACAAAAGCTGCAGGCAAATTTCAAGTCTCTCAGCTTTCGAGGAACTCCTGGTGCACAAACCTTGCACTATCCAAGAATGGCAATCATGTGACCCACACACTCTTGCAATATTCCTATTCTGCCTGCCAAATATCCTTAGTCAGTTCATGAACACGTTCCAGTGAAGCTCGTCAGATGGTGTCACAGATCGGTCACCTCTTTGTTTTATCACACAATTCAGATGTCCCCTCCTCGCCATCTTTGCATCTTTTGCCCCAGCAACCCGCAGTGCTCACATCAACACAGCGATCACCATAAACAGCCTGCATGCATTGGTATGACCGGCTCATGTAAAACCTGTGACATAAAGGCATGATCTGATTTGCTGTTCATTGGAGGTCTGTGGCTGGACCCTTCTTCTTTAACTCTTTCAGGGCTGATGTTGAGTTTTGTCGAAATTCAGGGGTAGAGGATGGTAATCGGCTGTAAACTGTGACAAAGCTCACCCTTACATTTTAGTTTGACTCTCTTCACTTGAAGGAAAGTTACGTAGCTTTGTTGATTTGACCTCGATTCCCTGCACGTCCATAGGAGTAAACAGCCTCTAAAATGGCATCGACATCCGGCGAGACTAAAGCAAATGTGCAACGTAAAATACTCCATGGACATCACTACATATTATCGCAGAATTGGACTCTGACTTTTTGGACTCTGAGTTTGATTCCAGAGATCTGGGGCCTCATGTATAACACCGTGCGTAGAACTCACACTATAACATGACTAGGCACAAAAGTGGAAATATGCGTACGCACAAAAAAACCCAGATGCATAAATCTGTGCGAACGCCAACTTCCACGTTCTTCTGCTACATACAGTAAATCCCGGTCAGTGTGAAAAGTAACACACGTGCACGCGCCTGCTGTCCCGCCCCAACTCCTCCCAGAATTATGCCTCTTTGAATATGCAAATGAATATAAATAGCCCTTAAGCTCAGCCTTCTGTGAAAAGACAATGGCAAAAGCACGAGGGAAAATAGAAGAATTTCAGTGAATACCAAGTGGAGGCAAAGAAAAAACGTACTCTTTGTTGGTTTAAACAGTGATATAAACAACAAAAGGAAGCTGATCGAGTGACATAGTGTGTCGGAGAAACTGGAAAGCTCAAGTTCACAAAGTCACACAGTGCCTGAAATAAAAAAGAACTTGTCACATATCAAAGTCGCCATGAAAAGGCGAGTTGTAGCCCACCGTCTGAGCATCATATGAAAGCTTATTAGGGTACAGAGAAAAAAAAATAGGCACACAGTGGGAAAAAAGCACGAAATGTCAACTTTAATCTCGAAATTTCCACTTTAATCAAAGTTTATATTGTCATTAAAGTAGAACATCATAAACTTAATCTTAAAATCGCTTAATTTACTAGTTTCTCAAATCCCATCGTAACTAAAGTAGCACGTTACATGCTTTGTTTTGTATTTGATCTTCTATGTGCTCTGTGTGTGTGAATCACTACGTGCTTCTGGGCTTTCTCTTCCTCCGACAGGACACAGAATCCATTACATTCGTGATATTAGAGCTCTCTGAATAATTAAAATACTGAGAAGTATGCGTGATATCATTTTCATGATGATAGGAGTTAAAGCATGTTATTAAACATGGGAACACGGTGGCGCAGTGATTATTCATGCCTCATGCAAGATGCTTGCTGTGCCATGCAAGACCTTCGATGAAATAATTTATCACAGCAGTACTGTCTCTTTCAAACATACTAACCTCCAATTCCTGTCCTTACTTTTCTTTCTCCAAATACCCAATCGCCACACAATCAGCTCTGTAATAGACGTTAAGCCATCTGTAAGCTTAGAACACCGATTCTTCAAAACTTTTAAGGAACATCAAAATATCTTCGTAGTACGTGTTAAATTATTCTATCCATCTATCCTTCCAGCACCAGCAAGAATACAGCGCAAGGCAGGAACAATCCATGAACTGAGAGCCAGCTCCTCACTAGCACTGCACTGAAAAAAGTATAACGTCCATTCAAATTAAAATAATTAAGGTAATGATTCACACTTAATATTTTCAATCTGAACCAATATAATTCTTTTTATCTTATTGAACCCACAATTTTTAAGTTGAGGCAAATCATTTAGAGTGATTGGGTGCAATTCATTTGTTTTATGCTGAAGTTAATCTATTTTTTTAAGTTGTTACAATTTAAAATGGTTTATTGGTCGTAACCTGTTATTATGCTATTAGAAATATTATGAACGTAACACATTCCAATGCTGTACTTTTTACATTTATTTAAAAATCTAGTGCAAATACACAAGCATTTTGCAGTGTAAATCTTAAACATCCAACAAAAAAGTATTAAATGTTTCTACAGCTTTCTTGAAAGTATGTTTTATTACGAGTTCTTATACTTAAAATTAACAATTGAGAAACAGGGTTATTTACCAGAAATCCTCCGTTATAAAAGTCTGCTGCTGAAAATGACCAGAGCTGTATGGCCACCACGTCCACTCCACTCGGGAAAGTCTTCTTCTTTTTTGGCAGTTGGAAAGCCAGCACACTGGAAAGTTCAACCAGAAGAATATACAAACGGCCCATTGCAACACAGCACACGAACAACCTAAAATATTAGGTTAACTGAAATAGGATTTTTATGTTTATTCCCTCCACCATAATTTACTTTGGTACATTTTATTTTACTTTGATTGAGATCTGAAACCAAATATTTCAAGTTACAACACTAAATGACTAATCTTAAATTACTTGAAAGAGAAAATTTACATTGAATGAACAATATCAATGTTATACTTTTTTCAGTGTGCAGCACCATATAGTTAAAGTTTTATCTGTATAATATAATAAACCTATTTTGCTGCATTTCATCTTAAAAATGATATCGTCATCATATGTAAATATGCGCTTTATAAAGTGGCTCAGGTTGTGTAATATTATAACTGTAGTGCAAGTTTACAGTGAGGTAATTGTACTTAAACAGTTCTACAAGGAGCACTTGATGGACTAATTGTGTGCGTTTAGAGTTCTTGGGATGAAACTGTTTGTGAACCGCGAGGTCCGTACAGGAAAGGCTCTGAAGCGTTTGCCGTATGAGAGCAGTTCAAATAGACAGCATGGCTGAGGCAGCGTGTGCTTGATGCTGTATCCTGATAATTCTCTTTCCGATCAGCTGCTGTAGATCTGTGATTCCACACTCAGATACAGTGATATAAATACTCCGAGTGGTGCAGTGAGAGTAATATGGAAAAAGATGATCTGCTGTGGCAACCCTTAACGGGAGCAGCTGAAAGAAGAAGGAGAAGGTGCAGTGAGAGTAACAACACTAAAGCAGCAATGGTATTTTGAATAGTTTGGCCATTCTGTGGACCATTATATTGTTACTGGTTAATTACAATCAGATGCATTAAACTAATAAACAATAAGCAGTTAATCTATACTAATAAAAGGCAAAGCCCTCACTGACTCACTGACTGACTGACTGACTCACTCACTCACTCATCACTAATTCTCCAACTTCCCGTGTAGGTAGAAGGCTGAAATTTGGCAGGCTCATTCCTTACAGCTTACTTACAAAAGTTAGGCAGGTTTCATTTCGAAATTCTACGCGTAATGGTCTTAACTGGAACCTGTTTTTTGTCCATATACTCTAATGGAGGAGGCGGAGTCACGTATCGCGTCATCACGTATTACGCCTCCTATGTAATCACGTGAACGGAAAACGAGGAAGAGATTTACAGCACAAGTCAAACGCGGGAACGAAGGTAAATGACATTAATTGTTGACTGTCTTTTAATACTGTGTAAGCATACATATTAACACATGTGCAATTAAACGTGTGCATTTACGGGGTGATTTCTCAGGCTTAAAAGCTCGCCTTTTATTAAAAAGGTAAATGCAAACTCTTTTCATTCTGAAGGGCACAAACCACATTAGATTTCAGCCGTTTAACGCGCAAAAATGTCGGTACACCAGATAAATAAGCGCAACATATTATCAGTTGTATTGTATGCTTACAATACATATAGAAATGTGTTAATCGTTAACTAATATTATGGGATGGTGTTTTTTGACTCGCGCCTTGATTTAAACGATTGCATGTCTTGGTGGGTTTGCGTAGCTTATTGTCAATATCTTCACACCTCTTTTTAAGACTTGATTTAAAAAGGTTTTCTTTTCTTTTTAATTAAAATTTAAAAGCAATACTTCACCGCTGCAAAGCCCGTCTAGCGCTGACGTCCGAGGTTCGATTACCGTAAGCGAGTGCAGTGAGTGTGTATGCCTGATGAGCCAAGAATAAGGGGGAAAGACGTGTCACGTACTCTTTGCATTATCTGACAGTAAACTATTTTCATCCATTCTATGATCTGCTTCTCACAACTGAAGGCACCGTGGCTGATGTTACCTGACTTGCTGGCCAACCATAAGCGTTACCTGGTAGGTAACCAGCCATTCACTTCACTCCCTTACGGGAATCGAACCTCGGACGTCAGCGCTAGAGGCGAAGCCCCTAAAATTGCGCCACAGCGTGTGGTTCGTTTATTTGACAGCATGTAGATCGGGATAATTACATTCACGGCATTCGTCGTCTGATTCACAATCTGATTGTATGGGTGGTTACCTACCAGGTAACGTTTATGGTTAGCCAGCAAGTCAGCTCAAAGTGATCACTCGAGTGAAGGCAGCTTCACAAAAAAACAGATCCTTAACAAACTGTTATTGGTATATTTTCCCTCAATTTTAAAAGGTTTTCTTTTCTTCTTAATAAAAATTTAAAAGCGGTACTTCGCCAGTGCGACTGATGCATACAGACATATTCATGAGTGCAGGTACTTCGGAAAGAAAGCACCGTGTAAACCTAAAGTTTAAATTAAGTTCATAGACCTACAAAAGGTTGCCATTGATTTGAGGCAAGATTGCTTTTCTCCTGTACAACTATACGTTGCATTCTTAACAGTAAGCTTGCACGGCTTGGTCATATTACAACCGGAGTGCTTAACTGACAACGTCGTATACAAACAGAACTATAACAATCGTAAAAAAAAGAAAAAAAAAAAAAGCGAAGAACCCTTGGATTTAATAAAAAGGCTCCTTCCTTGGCGAAGCAACAAAAAACGAAGACCTTATATGGCGTTCGTTTATAAAACAGCGGAAAAGCTGTGTTAAGGCTGCTTCACAAAAAAACAGATCCTTAACAAATTGTTATTGGGATATTTTCCCTCAATTTAAAAAGCTTTTCTTCTTAATAAAAATTTAAAAGCAGTACTTCGCGGGGATTTATATATATATATACTAGCAAAATACCCGCGCTTCGCAGCAGAGAAGTAGTGTGTTAAAGAGGTTATGAAAAAGTAAAGGAAACATTTTAAAAATAACGTAACATGATTGTCAATGTAATTGTGTTGTCATTGTTATGAGTGTTGCTGTCATATATATATATACATACATATACACATATATTATATATATAAATATATGTATATATATACACATATATTATATATATATATACACATTATATAATAATAATAAATAATAATTCATTACATTTATATATATATACACACATATATATATATACACATATATATATATATAATATATGCGTATATATATATATATATATATATATATATAATATATATACACATATATTATATATATATATATAATATATATATCTATAATAATAAAAGGCAAAGCCCTCACTGACTCACTCACTCACTCACTCACTCACTGACTGACTGACTCACTCATCACTAATTCTCCAACTTCCCGTGTAGGTGGAAGGCTGAAATTTGGCAGGCTCATTCCTTACAGCTTACTTACAAAAGTTAGGCAGGTTTCATTTCGAAATTCAAAGCGTAATGGTCATAACTGGAACATATTTTTTGTCCATACACTGTAATGGAGGAGGCGGAGTCACGTATCGCGTCATCACGCCTCCTACGTAATCACGTGAACGGAAAACAAGGAAGACATTTACAGCACGAGTCACACGCGGGGAACGAAGGTAAATGACGTTAATTTTTGACTGTCTTTTAATACTGTGTAAGCATACATATTAACACATGTGCAATTAAACGTGTGCATTTACGGGGTGATTTCTCAGGCTTAAAAGCTCGCCTTTTACTAAAAAGGTAAATGCAAAACTATTTTCAATCAGTTTATTGAAATGCTCCCGTTAAGAATTGCAATAACATATTTGCGAGATAAAAGAACGAAGTAGGGGGAAATGGAGGAACAGCCGCAAACAGCGAAGAGCAAAAAATTAATTAAACAATTGAGAACGGAGCGAGTTAAGCATACAAGCATGTTCATAAGGGAAACAAAGCACGGTGTAAAACGTAAGTTTAAATTAAGTTTATAGAAACGCTCCCGCTGCGGATTGCAATAACATATTTGTGAGATAAAAGTTTAATGAGAAGACACGAGGTATAAACGAACCACACGCCGTGGCGCAACGTTAGGGGCAACAGTTTCAACCATTCTATGATCTGCTTCTCGCCGACTTGCTGACCGCAACGTTAGGGGCTTCAACTATGGCGCTGACGCCACATCTCAGTGCCAACACTTTGCAGACTGTACTTAAAAGACACGCCCTCCTCACTGGACAGTTAAAAACACCAATCAAACTAACGATGACATCAAGTATTACCCAATCAAAACTAGGAAAGGAGGCATCTTCATAAAATGCTTGTGGGATGATTTGCATGAGACGCTGCTTTAAAAAAAAAATGATAAAAAAAAATACGGGATAAATCCCGTCCAGTATTGATTCAAAACGGGACGCGCAATTTCATTCTCAAACGCGGCACGATTCCGTATTTTAAAGGACGGGTGGCAACCCTACAGGGCCAGGTAACCACCCATACAATCAGATTGTGATTCAGACTAGGAATGCAATGAATGTAATTACCCCCGATCTACATACAAGGCGAAAGTCTTGCAACATTCAAAGATGATGGTTTGGGATAAGTACACCATACAACATAAAAGAGCTTATGAAGCCTTGAACCGAAAAAAGCAAGATCTCAGAGATCGTAAAAAAAAAAAATAGGAGGTAATGTCGTTTTACTCGCTGTACATTTTAGTCAAACATTACCAGTTATTCCACGAGGGAGACCAGCAGATGAACTCAACGCGTGTTTAAAATCCATGCTTCTCCCACGCTCTGTTATATGTCGCGTGTTCTCGGGTAGGTGCACCAAAAAATTTATACATTTAAGCATGTAATGGGCAAACAAAAAATGAGGTATACCCGAAGGCACTGCAGTAGTACTTAATGTAACTTTACTTCTTAAATTTTAATGTTTTACTGTTTAATAATTTATACGCTTCTTATATGTTGTTCAAATTCTTTTATCAAAATACCACTGACAGCGCAATGCACGATAACATGGAGTGAATACACCATACGCATCCGCCCACGGCTGCCCTGCTGTGCGCACATAGGAGTTGATTCTACAATAAAATAAAATAAACATAAAAAGAGTAAAACAATCATCACCCATAAAGCGTGTGTGAGTGTGTATATGTGTATATATATATGTTGATATGTGGATGTATATAAAACACAGCAACACTCATAACAATAACAACACAATTACATTGACAATCATGTTACGTTATTTTTAAAATGTTTCCTTTTTTTTTCATAACCTCTTTAACACACTACTTCTCCGCTGCGAAGCGCGGGTATTTTGCTAGTATTATATATATATATGTGTGTTCCAGTTATGACCATTACGCTTTGAATTTCGAAATGAAACCTGCCTAACTTTTGTAAGTAAGCTGTAAGGAATGAGCCTGCCAAATTTCAGCCTTTCACCTACACAGGAAGTTGGAGAATTAGTGATGAGTGAGTCAGTCAGTCAGTGAGTGAGTGAGTGAGTGAGTGAGTGAGTGAGTGAGGGCTTTGCCTTTTATTATTATAGATATATATATATATATATATATATATATAGATAGATAGATAGATAGATAGATAGATAGATAGATAGATAGATAGATAGATAGATAGATAGATAGATAGATAGATAGATAGATAGATAGATAGATGTATATAGAGATATAGAGATATAGATATATATAGATATACATACAGTATATATATATATATATATATATATATATATATATATATATATATATATATATATATATATATATGCCTATATATATATATATGTAAGCTTATAAGTACTGCCTTACTTCTCTTTAAGAAAGGAAGATGTAATGATACTTGATTTAAACGATTCCATGTCTTGCTGGGTTTGTGTAGCTTATTGTCAATATCTTTACACCTCTTTTTAAGACTTATTGACTGAAACGGGCTTTCACGAAAAAAGTTAGGGCTTTGCTACAGGATACACTCTCCACAAGTTAAGGAAGTAACAATAAAGGTATATATTTCTGTTTTATTTAAACCTTTTAAGTTTGCATGCATAGCCCCATTTGGCTGTTTTAGTTTTTTTTTCTTTCTTCAGTAATATTTAATCTCCTTAAAGAAAAAAAACATGCATTTTACTTTTTTTGTAGCTCTTTAGTAATATTTTAGTGTAAAAGGATAACCAGTATTTAAACCTTTTATGTTACTTTATAAAGTTATTTTACACAATGTTGACAAATTAATAACAAAGCTACATATTTTGGCAGCTGCTGCTTTAATTTTCAATGAAATGAAAAAAGCTCTCCAAGAGAAAATGTCAATGAAGAAGAAACAGTTTGCACTATCTAAAAAGGAGAATCCCTCATTTATAAAAGTTTGCTGCAGATGACTTAACTGAAAATAAATGAATAGTTCCTGTGTGTATAATACATATTTATCTATTTGGCTTATGCCTTTATTCCAGCAACTTGCAACATCTGAGGTACAATTTGTTACATTACTTTTGTTTTTTTGCAGCACAGGCAGGTGAAGTGACTTCCTCAGGGTCACACAGTGGTGTCAGTACCAGGATTTGAACTGACAAGCTCCGGGTTTGCTGAAATTTTACTGAAGAAAGAAAAAAAACGAAAACGGGCAAATAGGGCTATGCATACAAATGTGCATCCATCCATTATCCAACCTGCTATATCCTAAATACAGGAGCCAATAAGTAGATATGTATATATACAGTATATATATATATATATATATATATATATATATATATATATATATATATATATATATATATATATATATATATATATATATATGTGAATGTATGTATGTATGTATATATGTATGTCTATATTTATATGTATATGTATATATATATATGTAGATATGTATATGTGGATGTGTATATGTATATATATGTATATGTAGATATGTATATATGTAGATATGTATATATGTAGATATGTATATGTATATGTATATATATGTTTACATAACCTCTTTAACACACTACTTCTCCGCTGCGAAGCGCGGGTATTTTGCTAGTTTCACTATATTTATAAAGCCGCATCAGGGATGTGGATCTAAAAAAGAAAGGGAAACCACACAGGAACAGTAGCACTGCTTTGACGCTGGGTGCTGCCAGTCTGCAAAACCGAGCAGAGAACTTGCGTACGACAGGGTATGAGCTACCGTGGAAATGTGCGTGGTTTTACGCCAAGTTTAGGTTTTATACATCGCGATTTGAACGTGGAAACGGGAGTACGCAACATTTTTGTGCGTACGCACCATTTATACATGAGGCCCCTGGAGAGAGATATCAAAAACGAAAGTGAGGGACCAGCATCGGTTGATCGGTCCCCAGCTGATCGTGGTGCTGAACATGTTTGTGTAGCTGATACGCCTACAGCTGCATTCACCTAGGAGGACCACCGCTTATGATGACAAGAGGTACAAAACATATTGCATCACACTGCGACTGCCACCATCGCCCACCTTCTGTGCAAAGACAGAGAGGTAGCCGACCCGCTGTGCATGTCATCGAGCCGCCCCAACGCAGCCAGTGCTGCCAGAGATGCCGAACAGCCGCCCACAGCAGCCACAGCACGCACCAACAGATGTTTTATGTTGATTTATGGGTGAAACCAGTGCATTGTGTGCTGAGATTTTTGGAAAACAATAATCATTCCTCAAAGAGTTAATGACCTGCCGCCAGCTGAGGTGATAGAGGAGGACCTACAAAAGGTGTCAGGGGGAGTCACAAATCAGTACTGCCATCTGCTGATGAGATATGAAACTGCAGGCATTGCTCCTTGTATGTGGCAAATGAATTGTGAAGGAAGAACTTTGACTTGTCAGACGTTTCCATTCTTCCTTTATATCATTTTTTTGGATTGTTCTGTCAGGTACTCCCATAAGAAGATGCACCTGAAGCCTCTGACATGTTGGTGCCGCTTACAGCACTTCTACTCGGCTCCGGTGATCGTCTTCTACTGGAACGTCGTCTCCTTCTTTGGCTTCCTGTGGCTGTACGCCTACGTGTTGATGATGAACTTTCAGAAGCAGCCGGTGTGGCAGGAGATTCTCCTGTACGTGTGGGTCTGCACCCTCTTCTGTGAGGAGCTCAGACAGGTGAGGTGCAGTGAGGAAGAGGAGTTGGGGAAATGCCGAGTGTTGGAATGGAGTGCCCCCCCTAGTGCTCTACAGCTCAGCCTATTTCTGACACCATTTCCTCTATGCCTCCCCAGCTCTTCCACGGTCGGGACAAGTTTGGGTTCCTGAGGAAGGCAGAGATTTACTTCAGTAAAATTTGGAACGTATTTGATGTGCTGAGCTTCTGCTTCTTTGCAGCTGGAGTGGCCTGCAGGTACGTAGCGCCTCCGGTGTGTAAGGTGACATTAAGTTAATTAAGGGTCAAATCGACCTGCTGTCGAGGAGGAGACCTGATCACACATGGGATGGGGTTGTGGTGGAGGGGTGTTCAGGTCTAAAAGGTGACATTAGGTTAACAATGACAATCACTGTCAACAGGACACCAAACAAGCTTCTGGAAATGAGGCCACCCGAAAGGACAAGTGGCCAGTGGGCCAATATATACAGTGGATTGATAAAGTCTTTGGACCCCTTCAATTTCTGCAGACTTTCTCTGTTGTAGAGTTCATTTGAAATGGAGACGTTTGTCATTATTGCCCGTCACTCTACACGAAATAACCCATAATGATAAAGTGACAACATGTTTTCGGAAAAGGTGTGCACATTTATTAAAAGTCAAAGCCTGAAATCTCCCATTCCTGGAAGTATTTAGACCCTTCACTCAGTACTTCGTTGAAGTCCCTCTGGCAGCCATTCCAGCTTCAAGCCCTCTTGGTGAGTCCCTACAAGCATGACACACTGGGATTTGGGCAGTTGATTCCGTTCTTCCCAACAGATCTTCTCAAGCTCTGTTAGACTGGATGGGAAGTGTCTGTGAATGGCCATCTTCAGGTCTGTCCACACATTGGGTTTGGCTGGGCCACTCAAAGATAGTCACAGACTTGTCCTAAAGCCACTTCAGCTTTGTCATCACTCTATACTTCAGGTCACTCTGAGGTGGTGGGCACTTTCTTCAAAGATCTCTTTGTATTTTGCTCCATTCATCCTTCCTTCAATACTGACCTCCCTGTACTGTCCTCATAGCATGACACTGCCACCACTGTGCTTCACCATAGGGATGGCATTAGGCAGCTGATGAGTAGTGCCTGGTCTTCACCACACAGAGTTCTTGGAGTTCTGCCCAAAAACGTCCATTGTCATCTCATCAGACCACAGAATCCTTGTCTTTGCTCTCAGATTCCTTCAAACGCCTTCTACTCAAGATTGGCTTCTGTCTGGCCGCTCTGCCATAAACATTGTGATTGATGGAGTTCTGCTCAGATGGTCGCCATCTTCCTAAAATGTCCTTCCATCTCAGCAGAGGACTTCTGAAGTTCTGTTAGAGAGACTGTTGAGTTTTTGGTCACCAGGCCCTTTTTGCTCGGTTGTTCAGTTTGGTCCATATGGCCAACTCTAGGAAGAATCCTTGTGGATTCCAACTTCTTCCTTTTCATAATTCTTGAGGCCACTGCGCTATTGAACATTGGAACAATTTAGATGAGAACAGGCCATTCATCCCAACAAAGCTCGCCAGTCCTGTCCACTTCATTCTTCTAAAAAAACATCAAGTCGAGTTTTGAAAGTCCCTCAAGTCTTACCATCCACCACACTACTCGGTCACTTACTCCACATGTCTTTCGTTCTTTGTGTAAAGAAAAACTTCCTAATGTTTGTGTGAAATTTACCCTTCACAAGTCTCCAACTGTGTCCCCGTGTTCTTGATGAGCTCATTTTAAAGTCACCGTCTCGATCCACTGGACTACTTCACTTCAGAATTTTAAACACTTCAGTCAGGTCTCTTCTTAATATTCTCTTGCTTAAACTGTAAAGGCTCAATCTTCATAACTCATCCCCTGTAGCCCCCCATAATCAGCCTAGTCGCTCTTTTCTGGACCTTCTCTAGTGCTGCTATGTCCTTTATGGAGACCAAAACTGCACCCAGGACTCCAGATGAGGCCTCACCAGTGTGTTATAAAGCTTGAGCAGAACCTCCTGTGACTTGTACTCCACACGTCAAGGCGCTATATAACCTGACATTCTGTTAGCCTTCTTAATGGCTTCTCAACACCGTCTGGTGGTGGATAGTGTAGAGTCCACTACGACTCCTAAATCTTCTCGTAAGGTGGACTCTCAATTTTCCAACCACCCATTGTGTATTCAGACCTCACATTTTGACTTCCTATGTGTAATTCTTCACATTTTCTGACATTAAATTTCATCTGCCCAAGCCTGTCTGCTGTCTAAGTCCTTCTGTGATGATATAACAGATTCCAAATTATCTGCTAATCCTCCTATCTTGGTATCATCTGCAAACTTAACCAGCTTGTTCCTTATATTCTGATCTAAATCATTTATAGATATTAAAAATAGCAGCGGCCCCACACTGCCCCCTGCTGGTCACCACTCTTAACATCACCCAGTTCTGATGAGGTTCCTCTCACCATCATCCTCTGTTTCCTGTGTCTGAGCCAAATCTGCACCCATCTACACACCACACCCTGAACTCTGACTTCTTTTAGTTTGATGCCCACCCTCTCATGTGGCACCTTATCAAATGCTTTCTGAACGTCCACATCAATAATCTCATCTGCTCCACTTTGATTGTATCCTTTTGTTTCCTCCTCATAGAATTCCAGCAGGTTAGTAAAACACAACCTCCCTCTTCTGACCCCACGCTGACTGTTCCTAATAACTCCTGTCCTTTCCAGGTGTTGCTCAGTCTTCTCCTTAATAATTCCTTCCATTAACTTTCCTGTGATGCACGTTAAGCTTACTGGCCCTTAGTTGCTCTGATCTGCCCGGTCACCCTTTTTATATAATGGGATGAGATTTGCCATTTTCCAGTCCTTCAGAATCTCTCCAGTGCGCAGTGACGTCCTAAACATATATGTCGAGGGTTCATATCTGCACTCGCTAGCCTCCTTAAGAACTCGAGGATAAGACACACAAAGCTTTATAAATGGTTTGATCCCCATGCCCTGGTCTGTGGGGGTCCTCAGGGAGTTCCTTGGACTTCATGGCTTGGTGTTTGTCTTGACATGCAGTGTGAATTGTGGGACATTCTTCTCTATGCAGGTCCTTTCTCAACGATGTCCAGTCAGTTCACTTGGCCACAGGTGGACCCCACTCAAGTTCTGGAAACATCTCAAGGAGAATTCAAGCAAGCAGGAGGCACCTGAGCACAGCAAAGGGTCTGAATTCTTCTAGGAATTAAAGATTTTTGATTTTTAATAAATTTGTGAACCTTTCTGGTCACATGTCGTCCCTTTGTTATTACAGTTTACTGAGTGCAGATTGATGGGCAGAAATAGTCCATTCCTCCATATCATATGTAATGTACAGAGAGTGAGGGGTCTGAAGACCTCCTCGGCCCACTGAACTTGTTGTGATGATCCCATTTTCTGCGTGTTATTTGATTTTTGTAGTTCTTAAGTGGTTTTTGACTTTTTTTTTGGACAGTTTATTGTGTTCCCGTCCCATTCTTTGCTTACACGACGGTGAATGGAACACGTCATGTGACATCAGAGGTCATCACGTCAGTTACATCACAGCACCAGGTGTGTTGCACGACACTCTCTTGGTTTTTATAAACCATCTAGAAGCTGAAGGGGCAGTTAGCCCCCTTACCTTGTTGGCGCTGGCGTCAGGCCTCTTTTTGGTATTTTGAACCTCTTTGTGTCCCCGACTTCTTGTTTCGCCCTCATGCTTTTCTTGTCTCGTTTTTTATCTCTTTTAGATGTTGACCGCGGTTATCTTCATTTGCTTGATTCTCGTACCTTTTGTCATCTCCTGATTATTTTTACCTTTCTAACAGCAATCTTTGGAGATTTGGTGTCCCACAACAATCATGGGGACTGCAGTTTGGATGCAAGTGCAGGGCATCGCCATTCTGGATGATCTAAAAGCCTTCTTGTAGGACAGTATGCCAGTCCTATAGGTGGTGGTACAGATCCATGTTGTGGCAGGTGGCCCCACTGGACCGAATGTGGGTGAACTTGAAGTGTTGCTATGGGGTCCATTACTGTCGTCGTAATCATTTTGTGCTCATTGGGGCTCAGGAAGTCCCAAGGGAGGAGACATGTGGCCCACCTGGATTGGTTAAGGATGTGGAGTGTCAGTGAAGAATGGAATCAGGAACACTGTGGATAGAACTGGTGAGGGCTGTATGGGCACAGGTGGCCTCTCCGGGTAGAACTAGTGACACACAAGGGTCTGGGGTGGAGGTGGTCAGCCTCACCGGACAGAATCATGTTGATGGCGAGGGGTAATGGTGTCTCCTGTGGGTAGGATGGCGTCACTCTGACGTAATACAGTAGGGCCGGAGAGGAGACATCTGACCCACCTGCACTGAACCAATCAATTCAAGAGGGTCGTGCCAACACAGAGATTTGGTTTGTCTCTGGTTATCAAACTATGCCAGGGCTGTGGGGATACAATAAGAAGTGGCATGGTGCCCAGCGGTGTTGCAGGTATTGTGCCCGCAGTGAGCACAAACATATTTATCACATACAAGCAGTAGAAGTTTGCATTTCACTGCATTCCATGTGTGTGGACATAAGGACCAGAAACGACTGGTGAGGAGACGGGTGGCCTTGCTGGACAGAGTGACGTTGGGCATGGATGCCCCCTATGGTGGACGCCTCCGTACTGGAAGGACAGGGGGAGAGGATATACACATCTTATCTTATCTCTCCTGGAGCACTAGATGGCAGCACCCCCTTGGTTGCCGTGGTGCCTCAGATTCCCACAGGGCTTCATGGGAGTTGGAGTTCAGCACAGTCCTGTTGGGTTCCATGGGTGCTACCAGGGGGTGCTGTAAGGACAGCAGACCCCTACTTTATTGGGTTTCCACCTCACCTGGAAGTACTTCCAGACCACACTGACGGGCCACTGGAAGTACTTCTGGGTGCAGGAGCCACTGCTCCAGGAGCCCGAGTAACAAGGTGGAGGACAAAGCTTGCTAGAGGAGGACAAGAGATGGAGACCAAGAGAGAGATCAGGAAGACAAAGTGCCGCATTATTGGGCTAGATGCACAAACCAGTGTGTTTCTTTGTGCAAATGGGGAGGGTTACGTCAGGAAGGGCATCTGGTATAAAATTTTGCCAAATCAATATGTGGACAAAGATGATCCGCTGTGGCAACCCCTAACGGGAGCAGCCGAAAGAAGAAGAAGATAACTGTGCTCCATTGGCTGGACTGTGCTGTGCAGGTGGGAAACGAAAGGAGAAGAGTTTCCCACAGTGGAATTAGGGCCTGTGTTGTGCTGGAATTTGTGTCTGCATCTGTCTGTGTTGGGTTTAGGGAGCTGGTGCACCCCCTGCAGGCCACACCCCTGTTTGGCAGGACCACGATGTGCTCTTAGGGCTTCAGCATATGTGCTGATGTTGGGCAGGGGACATTTCTGGGCAGAAGCATGCCAGGTCACTCTAGAAGACCTGCAGGGCTGCCCTCTAAGTGAGTTCTCATTGGCTGTTCTAATTTTAGGCTGACCCCCACCACTTTGTACTTTGGTCGGATCATTTTGAGCATCGGCTTCATCGTTTACTGCCTGCGGCTCGTGGACATTTTTACTGTAAATAAAAACCTGGGGCCAAAGATCATCATAGTGAAGCGCATGGTAAGTGTGTGTGGATGTGTGGGCATTGCCTGCAAGGGACACTGTGTTGTGACCTTTTTGTGTGTTTCTTCCTCAGCTCAAAGACATCTTCTTCTTCCTCTTCCTGCTGGGTGTTTGGGTTGTGGCCTATGGAGTCGCCAGACAGGCCATCCTGATTGAGAATGAGACCAGGCTGGAATGGATATTCCGTGGGGTCGTGTACCAGCCTTACCTCACCATCTTTGGACAGATGCCCTCAAGCATGGACAGTAAGCTTGGCATGTGCTGGGGGTAGGGTGGTACTGCCCTCAAACTGCCACTAAGAAATGATTGGCAGATCTTTCCTCCAATCAGCATTTTTCTTCATTTTTTTTTTTTGCCTTTTTACTGATTTTGTGTGTCGCCTCCTAATGCTGCAGTACTGCCCCTTGTGTTTTAAAATGTCACCTGTTAATGCTGCAGTGCCACCCCTTGAATTTTAGACGTGCCACCTCTTAATGCTGCACTGTCACCCCTTGTACTTTCAACATGTTGCCTTATAATGCTGCAGTACTGCCCCTTGTATTTTAAAAATGTCACCTGTTAATGTTGCAGTACCACCCCTTGTGCTTTCGACATGTCACCTCGTAATGCTGCAGCGCCACCTCTTCAATTTTAGATGTGTCACCTCTTAATGCTGCAGTGCCACCCCTTGAATTTTAGATGTGCCACCTCTTAATGCTGCAGAGCCACCCCTTGAATTTTAGACGTGTCACCTCTTAATGCTGCAGTGCCACCCATTGAATTTTAGACGTGTCACCTCTTAATGCTGCAGTGCCACTCCTTGAATTTTAGACGTGTCACCTCTTAATGCTGCAGTGCCACCCCTTGAATTTTAGACGTGTCACCTCTTAATGCTGCAGTGCCACCCCCTGAATTTTAGACGTGCCACCCCCTGAATTTTAGACGTGCCACCTCTTAATGCTGCAGTGCCACCCATTGAATTTTAGACGTGTCACCTCTTAATGCTGCAGTGCCACTCCTTGAATTTTAGACGTGTCACCTCTTAATGCTGCAGTGCCACCCCTTGAATTTTAGACGTGTCACCTCTTAATGCTGCAGTGCCACCCCCTGAATTTTAGATGTGCCACCTCTTAATGCTGCAGTGCCACCCCTTGAATTTTATATGTGCCACCTCTTAATGCTGCAGTGCCACCCCTTGAATTTTAGATGTGCCACCTCTTAATGCTGCAGTGCCACCCCTTGAATTTTAGACGTGTCACCTCTTAATGCTGCAGTGCCACCCCTTGAATTTTAGACGTGTCACCTCTTAATGCTGCAGTGCCACCCCTTGAATTTTAGATGTGCCACCTCTTAATGCTGCAGTGCCACCCCTTGAATTTTAGACGTGTCGCCTCTTAATGCTGCAGCACCAACCCTTGAATTTTAGATGTGTCACCTCGTAATGCTGCAGTGCCACCCCCTGAATTTTAGACATGTCACCTCTTAATGCTGCAGTGCCACCCCTTGAATTTTAGATGTCACCTCTTAATGCTGCAGCACCAACCCTTGAATTTTAGACGTGTCACCTCTTAATGCTGCAGTGCCACCCCTTGAATTTTAGATGTGTCACCTCTTAATGCTGCAGTGCCACCCCTTGAATTTTAGATGTGTCACCTCTTAATGCTGCAGTGCCACCCCTTGAATTTTAGATGTGTCACCTCTTAATGCTGCAGCACCAACCCTTGAATTTTAGATGTGTCACCTCTTAATGCTGCAGTGCCACCCCTGAATTTTAGATGTGCCACCTCTTAATGCTGCAGTGCCACCCCTTGAATTTTAGACGTGTCACCTCTTAATGCTGCAGTGCCACCCCTTGAATTTTAGATGTGCCACCTCTTAATGCTGCAGTGCCACCCCTTGTACTTTGTGTGTGCCATCTCTCTTTGAAGGTTCTGGGCCACCACTGACCTCAGCTCTCAAGTCCAGGCAGCAGTCCGAAGTGAAGGGGTGAGCTTTAGCACTCTGGGTGGGTCAAGAGGCCTACTGTATGCGTTGTAATGACATGAATTTTTAGAGACTGTGAGGGGTTGGGGACCAACAAGGTATGACAAAGTAAGGCAAAGAAAAAAGTTCAAATGCCATCTCAAAACATCATCTACTGCCGTACAGTGACCCTGTCCCCGATCAAGTGACTTGTATTCCGCGGAGCTCCATGTTCGCTGGTTGCCAATTGAACGTCAAATTGAATGTCGACTTCCGATACCGTCATTCTTTAAATAGTGTGGAAGTGATGGGCGAAACCCGGTCGTGACATCACAGTTCATCTTGGGATTCGTCCTCCGGTCTGCAGGTGAAAGATTAACAAATGCAGACCCTCAGGCATTTGAAAAGGGGGCTTATCTTGCTTCAGCACTGTTGATGCCCCCCATGCACACACATGTGACAGTGTTTGAGTGCCACAGTGAAGCCAAAAGGCCCACCAACTTAACCCTCCTTTGTCTTCTTCCAGGTGTGAACTACGACAGAAGCCAGTGCACCATGAATGGCACCAACCCCACCAAACCCAAGTGCCCCATTCTGGACAGTAACGGGAAGCCGGCCTTCCCCACCTGGCTGACCATCATTCTTGTCTGCATCTACCTGCTGTTTGCCAACATTTTGCTCCTCAACCTGCTGATTGCCATGTTCAAGTAAGTGTGCAGGGCACCTGACAAAGCTAACTGGCATTAGGTGGTAGAATACAGAATGTGGGTCTGGGGGGGTACTGGGTGAAGATGTTATGTGCAAAGGGGGGGGGGAGGGGGGTTAAGAAAACCTGCTTGTGGTTTTCTTTGGCGACCTCTGGTGGCAGTCTGTGCAGCTGCATCTGCTTTAAGAGTGGCAGCTGACATGTAGAAATGACCACAGAACACAAAGTGGCACATGCCCACCTAAATGCCCTCTGTGTGGTTTACCTTTCCTCACAGGATGCACTTGGTGCCATGTGGCTCTTTACAGCCCCCCTGCAAGGTGCACCACTATTGACATTAGATGCTAAGTGCCAGCTTCCTTCCTGATGCACCTTCTTCACAGTATACTGTGGGTGCCAGATGCCTATTTAATGCCACCTCAGTGTGACATGCCCTTCTTCCCCAGTAGTTCAAGCTAGTTAAAGTATGCCAGCTCTGTTCCCTTATCATTTCAGTATTCACTAAGTGCTCTGTGCCAGCCCAGTTTACCAGCTGTGCCCATTCTCCATTGTCCCAGGCCATTTTGGGGATCATCTTAATGGGTGTCCTTTGTCTTCACAGCTTCACTTTCCAGATGGTACAGGACAACAATGACCAGATCTGGAAGTTCCAGCGTTTTGGGCTGATCAAGGAGTACCACTGTCACCCGACATTCCCACCACCCTTCATCATCTTGGTGCACATCTACTTGTTCTTCAAGCGGGTTACCAAGCGGAAGGAGGACAAGAGATACAAGCAGTTCAGTAAGTTTGAAACACAACCGAGCTGCTTGCATTGTGCCAGGCTGTGTGCCACTGGGCAGTGACTGAAAATCAACGTGGTGCTGCTTTGGGTGTTCAGGTGTGCCAAGGTGTTAAACTGACACTCAAGGAAGTGCTGGAGATGCTTTTTGCTGGGGAGAGCTTTGCCCCTTTCTATGTGCTTGCCTTCCAGAACAAGAGCTGCCCAACAGCGAGGAGATGGCGCTCCTCTCCTGGGAGTCCTTCATGAAGGAGATCTACCTGATGAGACTGCAGCAGAAGCTGAGCAACAGCAACGAGCAGAAGATCCAGGACCTGGCCGATAGGTAGGAGGGCACACAGACCCAGACACTTGAGTGCCACCTGCTTCTCGGGCTCAGGTCATTGAATATGTCACCCGCAGCACCCTCCTGTCATTTGGGCACTCATATACACCCCCACTTTGCCACACACACTCCTGCCTACTGTTGGGTGTGTCTTTACATGAGTTAGCAAAACAGCCTGTCCAATGGTGTGAGTTGGGGGCGGAGACTCCACTGTCCTGGGGTGGGTGTGGAGGATTGTTGGAAGCGAAAGGACCAGCAGATGGTGAGAAATCCAAGACTCGTAGTCAAAAATGGAAGACAATTATCCAGATTCTGGTTGCTAGGATGTTGATTGGCATAAAGATGCCCATTCAGGAGATTCACCAACTAGCACAGAAATAATAAACTCTCTCTTAGGCCAGTCAGAGACACAGCGGCATAGCTAGAGTTCGTGCTCGTGCTTCAATTTAGAAGAATAATAGACAGAGAAGAACATTAGAACACCATTCATCCCAACAAAGCTCGCCAGTCGGTGGGATATGTGTGAGGCCCCAAGCCTGACCCTAAGCAGCATATCCAAGGGCCAGCCGCTGTCCAAAGCTAAACAAACTAACTCAACTCGCCCTGCTTGATAAAGCCTTGGAATTTCTGAAGGTCCCTAGAAAAGCCCACAAGGGTGGAGGATGTGTGGTGCCAGGAGCTTGTGAAGGACCTTCAGGTCCCTGTTTTCGACCTCATTGAGAAGACGTTAAACCGCAGCGGTGAGGTCAGCAGCCTCAAACATTCTTGATCTTCACAGAGTTGAGTCATCTCAGTTGTAACGTTGAACTTCACGTGTTCTGTCTCAGCTCCAGACAGTGAAGAACATTTGATGGAAAGTATCAGGAGCTGAATGTTTGTTGGAAGACTGTCGATCTCGAAGAAGTCCAAATGCTTCATATTGGAAGTTATTGGGTGGCTGAAACAAGCCCAAAGTGCAGTGGTCTGGTGGAAGTGACCATCATGGGCTGCTTTCAGAGCTGAATCGGAATAAAAATAATTCGGGGGTCCTTCTATCCCTTATACAGGGTGAGCCAATAAGAATTACCACCACATTTCAAACATTTAGTCTACAAAAACGCTACGAGATAAAATCAATTTCATTACGACACAAGAAAGGGAATACAAAGTAGATGTTTTTTGTGGTGTTTTAAAAATGAGGTCTTCAAGGTGGTGGCCATCATTAGCAGTACGCTCTTTGAGACGATTTCTGAACACTCGCATGACTCATTCGGCCATTTCAAGGTGAACAGCGTCCTTCAAGGTTTTGAGGTCGGTGTGTGTATCCCTTCAACTGTGTATCACGGAGTGAGATCAGACGAACGTGAAGACCCCCCGACATCGCCGTGCAAGGAGATCAGCTTCCCCGGAAACATCTCTCACAAAACTTGCATGGATCTCCGCGCAGGCCGCGTGAGCTGTCACTCCATCCTGTTGACACCAGGCCTCCACCACATCCATTACTTCCAGTTGGGGCCACAAAAAGTTCTTTAGCATTTCAATGTGACGTTCTGAAGTGACGGTGACCGTCGCTCCCCGTTTCTCAATAAAGTAAGAGCCTACAATGGCAAATTCTGCAATGGCGCCCCAAACTTTAACACGTGTGCTCACCATGTGGAGGTCTCTGATGAAGTTCACCAGGGTTGGTTTCAGCCCAATAGTGAAAGTTTCACTTATTTACACAACCATTCAAATGGAAATGGGCCTCATGGCTGACGTCACATGACGATGGCATCTCTGCAGAATGTTGGCGCACAACTCTCTACGGCTCTGCCAGTCTCTCCCAGTGAGTTGTATGGATGGAAATGAAGGTTCTCATGGAAAATCAAAGACGTGTTGGAAATGCCGAAGTGCGCTGAACGTCTAGCAGACTGCAAAATGGATGCCCTTATAGCTGGGCTGTTTTCAGTCCGAGGACAGCCTGGAGATTTTCTGTTCAATGTTGTACCCGTCTGTCTAAATTTAAAAATTTTTTCTGATTTGGGACGTCGTCACCGTTAGGAGGAATGCTGAAGTGCGTTTGGAAGGCGCCTTGTGTAGTGATGATGGATTTGTCGTTTTTTGAAGAACAGCGAAAGCACAGTGCGCACCGGACCAAGGGATGTGGCCGACTGAAAACTACAAGGGATCGCCTATCAAAGGACCCCCCCACACTCCCCAACCCACCTCACACAATGACCTTGAGAAATGGGGTACTTCGGTTTGGCTCACCCTATATATAGAAATAGGATTGATGAGCCACAGATGGAGGGAGGTGATGCAGAAGTGCTGGGAAATCGGGGGTTTGGGTATGGGATTAATAAGAGTAGATGGAAAGACCCCAAACAGAAATTGGAGAGAAGAAAACCTTGTGAGCTGTAAATGTAAATGAATTAATGCTGTTGGGGTGTAGACGAAGAGACCCCAAAGGACAGTAATGTGACTGGATGGAAAAGACCAGGAGGGGACAAAGTTAAGTTGGAAATGATCAATCTGGGGGGATCCCCAGTGAGAAATTATGGGGCAGATGGAAAGACCCCAGTGTACAGTAATGGTGACATGGGGTTTGATCCTCATGAACGACAGAGCAGAGATCAGTGTGACGTAAGGAATGGGGACAACTGGAAAGACCACCAAACAGAATGTAAAAGGGGGAATTGACTGAGAGACCCCAAAAGGAAGATGAAATAACTGAACACCTCAATGTGTATTGAGAGGTGGGGTGGGGAGTGTGCAGTAATGGGGGGGACCCCAATCAGCAAATGGGGGGCGGAGTTCAATGTAAATCATTCTTAGTGGGGCTTGCCCAGTACTAAGGGGGTAGACAAGGAGACCCCAATGTGTAGTAAATAGGGGAGGAGCAGGAAGATTTGGGCAGGTTTTATTTCAGGGACCACCTATGAGATTGGAAGGGGTTCCATTTGAAATAATTCATCTTGTGGGGGCACCAGTGACAGCTGAAGGGGGCATAATGAAGGACCCTCACAGGAACCAACATTAAGATGGGGTGGGGAGCAGCCGTCTATCTGAAATAATTAATCAAGAGGGCACAATGAGAATTAGGAGAGACCCTAATGACGGGCAGTTCTTTAGTTAAAATGGGATGTTGGGATGCCCGCACTCGCTCTTGACCACATTGGCTCATTCTTGCAGGGTTGGCATTTTGGTCAAACTAGTGGAAGGTGACAATGGCAGGCAGGTCATTGAGAAGCGTCTGGCTCACTTGGAGGAGCAGGTGAGATTTGGGCAGATAAATGGTGTGGCATGTTGGCCTCTGGGTGGCGCTGACACTGGCGCTATGCTTCTCTTGCAGGTGTCAATGTCTACTGAGGCGTTAGGCTGGATTGTGAACGCCTTGGCGGCCAAAGGCTTCGGCTCCTGCCAGGGGGAGCTGGCATGCTGTGAGTTGTTGGTCTTTTCTTTTGGGTGCCCCCTGATTTGCACCTCCCATTTGTTTTGTTTTTTTCTGCCACCCATCTTTGTGATTCTCAATTACTGAGCAGGTGGGAAGAGAAAGGAGGTGGAGCAGAAAGAGACCCTCGACAAGAAGGTGGTCCCCGAGCGTCACCATCATGTGAATGCCAGACAGCTGCTGTACCCGGGCTCAAGTGTCAAGCGTTTTCCTGTGCCAGATGAGAGGGTGCCCTGGGAGGTATAGTTACTTACCTGGCATACCTGTTGGTGGCGGGGCTGACTGACGTGGTGCCCTATAGATATTGATCCGCAGCCAGGTGTAGGGCCGCATGGTATGGTGGCCTCTTAAGCTGACGTGTCTGCGCTGCTTCCTGCAGGTCGACTTCAGTGCCTACAAGCCCCTGGTATACAACGCCCAGACAGGACCTGCGACCGAAGAACCAAACGGCCAGTAAGTGAAGAAACAGGCAAAATGTGCAGAATTAGGCTTTGATTTGTTACATTTGTCTTGATTCGAACCTAGCTTTGTATGGAATGGTTTTTGATTTTAAATAAATTCATCCATCCATCCATTTTCCAACCCGCTGAATCCAAACACAGGGTCATGGGGGGTCTGCTGGAGCCAATCCCAGCCAACACAGGGCACAAGGCAGGAACCAATCCCGGGCAGGGTGCCAACCCACCGCAGTAAATAAATTCAATAAAATGTTAATAAATAAATAAATTTGTCGTGACTGTATGGAATGTCATCTTTGCAGTAAGGAGACGGTGGAAGATTGTGGGTTTGCTTCCTGGTTCCTCCCTGTGTGCAGAGCGCTTTGAGTACTGAGAAAAGTGCTATATAAATGTAATGAATTATTATTATTATTATTATTATTATTATTATCTGTTTCTAACTAAAAATCAATAAAAATAAAAAAAAAGAAAGAAAGAAACAGGTGGTGGCTGTGAATGAAGTGCCCTTTCTCTCCCTTCTTTGTTTTATAACACGTGAACCTTTATCTCTCCAGGTCTGCTGCTGCTGGCTCTGCTCAAACATACAGGTGAGTCGTGTGGAGATGTGTGACACGTGTGACAATATCGTCAAGTGGAGAAGGTAAAGCACCAGTTTGGTGCTCTCAACCTGTTCATAGTCATTTTTATGATTTGTGTGAAATTTACCGTTGACCCGCGCCTAAGGCCAGGCTTGTACTTCACACGTGACGTGACGCCTGCTCCAGTGGACGCTCCTGCTAAGCGTTGTCCTGTTTATACTTGTGTGCGTATGTTACATAAATCTGGAGGAATCCAGCAGGTGGCAGTGTGTGATGTCATCACGGTGACAACAGGTTCGGCTTCGTTGAGTTGTGAATTGCCTGGAACAGCCCGACTTTTTGCTGGGACTGCAACTCACGCACGCGTCGTGTTCATTTCTGAGGACCTGCTCAGAGGACGCATCAAATGAACGCTGGGAACGCATGGCAGCCATGATGTGTGTGTGAAGTATAAACGAGCCCTAACCCCTCACAGCGTCCTATCTCCTCTCCCTTTGCTCCTTCACTCTTTCCTCACCTCTGAAAATCCACAGTGCTCAGGATGTTCTCTGGTCTTCCTCCAGTGCCATGTCTTGGAACGTTGAGATGCAAACTGCACTTAGCATTCTGCCTCATGGACGGCGCTATACAGCATGTGCAGGGGCTCCCTGGAGTGTACAGACCCCCTCTTCAAAAATATTGGAACAGCAAAAAAAATGTTTTTGTTGTACAGTTTGGGTTTGATCAGCTGATAAACATCTCGACGTGTTCAACAATCCAGAAGATGTCACCTTTTGTAGCAGACTCCTGTCCACAGTGTCTTAGTCTAGGACCAGGGGTGTCCTGTTTAAACCCACTGACTGCGACTTCTCAATTCTTTGACCGGTGACAAGTTCACGTGTTGTTAAAAGGGACAAACCGACATGAGGACCACAGAGCTGTCTATGGGCAAAAAGCTGAGAAACGACGGAGAATCAGTCTGATGAACTGCACAAGCCGATGGACCAACAATCTGGAATGTTCTGAAAAAGGAAGAAACCACTGGAGTCCTGAATAACTGACATCAGCCAAGTCGGCCAATGGAAACAGCAGCAGCTGAAGACAGAAACATGGAGACAGCTGTGAAGAAAAGCCCAAAAACAGGGGACAGTGACAGGGCAGGAGTGAAGGTGCTCAAAGACTTCAAGATCAGAACTATAGAGGCCATGTCACAAGAGTAGTAAGAATCAGAAAGCCAGATTGGACGAGCCACAAGTTTTATGGACTGAGGAGACCAAGATGAACGTCTGCCAAAGTGATGGGAAGTCCAAAGTGAGGAGGGACACGAGATCTGCTTATGTCCCCAAACATATGAGCTTGTCCATCAAGCACGGTGGAGTTAGAATCATGGCTTGGGTTAGGATGGCTGGTTCTGGAACAGGATGTTCTGTGTGAGTTTCACACAAACATTAGGAGGTTTTTCTTCACACTGAGGACCACAGTCGCCTGGAGCAAGTGACCAAGTAGTGTGGTGGACAGGAGGACTTCAGGGACCCTCAAAACTCGACTTGATGTCATTCGGAAGAGTTAAGTGGATGGGACTGGTGAGCTTTGTTGGGTTCAGATGGCCTGTTCTCGTCTAAATCGTTCTGATGTTCTAATGAAACTCACGATGGCAGCAGAAGAATGACATCAAACGTCTACAGAACCATTCTGTCTGCCAATTTACAGGGAAACGCATCCCAGCTCATCAAACCTTCTAACTTCTGGTAGTTATTCAGATATTTTATGTTGATATTTGGAATCGTTGTTTTTCTTTGGTGCCATTTTGACCGTCACTTAGAGTCGTGTATATTCAGCGTTATTCTGGGCACCCGTCATGTGGGCACACGTAGTTGTCACAGGTATGTTCCTGATTTCGTCTTTATGGATTTAAAGGTGGCGGTGATCCTTCTCTATCAGAGCTGCAAATAAAGCCCATATTGCATCGCCGTACAGAAGATTCGTGGTGAATGTTAAAGTCTCGTTTCTGCCGCCCTTGGCTATCACTTTCTGTGTCGTTCCTTTTTGCTCGTCGCGCGACTTTTTCTGATCTTTCTGGTGTTGACCCATTTGCCTTGTGCTTGTACGTTTCTCTCTTCGTCACTTTTCACATAATGGCTGCTTTGCAGTCATAACATCGGGAGGAACTTCCATCACGAAGCCAGACTAGGATGCCAACCACACGGCCAACTCAACTAAGGACCTCATCAGGTTTTAGACTGGACAAGTCAATCCCCAGACCATAACTCAATTGGACACAAAGAGGACCCTGAAGAGAAACAAACAGCAGGACCGGACTGGGAAGACAGAACAAAAGAAGAAAAGGCCACCATTTGGAGATGTCGAGAGTCACAGGCTGGGTGACGCTGGCGTTACAAGCAATTCAACCAAGTCTTACGATTACCTGTTCCTGAACTCCAAAAGATGCAATCTTGTGTAACGTTCAACACATCGTGATGTCGATCGCAGGAAATAAAAGCTGAAGTTCTGAACTCTCATCTCATATTCATCTTTTCATCTCAAACCCAAACGTCTTCAGTGAAGAGCAACAACCAATGAATTGGCCTCGCCGTTCCAGTCCTCATTGCAGTGTGGCACAGTGGGTGAGGCTGCCAACCTGAGGCTGACACTAAGTGACCCTGAGCAAGTCACTTCATCAACCTGTCCTCCGATTGGAAAACAAAAGAAATGGAGCTGATTGTATCTCAAATACTGGGAGTCACTTTGGATAAGTAAACGTAAATTCTAGGAAGTCTTCCTCTTGAACCCCACATCCCGTCGATGTCATTATTTTCCGTACTTTTGCCTTATATTGGAATTATTTAGGTGCTGCAGGTCAGGTCAGGTCAGGTCGGGGAGCCTGCACTGGTAGAGTGTGTTGCTGCACCCACCACACGACGAAACAGCTCAGGATCCTGGATGGCGACCCCCCCCCCCCCAGGTAAACACGTAAACCAGTCCCCCCCTCCGGAAATGACCCTCTATCTGCTGCAACCAGATGTTACATGGGCATCCCCTCGGCCTGGTCCAGCCACTCAGGTCCTCAACAATGAGGATCACCCTCGGGTAATCGCACCACATGTCCATAGTGTCGTAACTGACACCCCCCTCACAATGCAGGTCATGTGCCTCATTTGGGACCCCGTGAGCAACACAAAGTCAAACCAGTGGGACCCCAGGACCCTCTAAAGAGACACACATGAAGGAGTCCAGTCCTCGTCTCAGGTCACTGGGTAGCGGCCATGGCTCACAAACAGGGAGCACCAGGACTCTAAAGACTTGGACCTTCGTCCTTTTGCTGAGATATCAGGAGCATCACACACCCCTTTATGGTGACCTCATGATGCCCCTTGCTCTCCCAATCTATCTACTGACTTCATAGGAAGACTCACCAGAGTCATGAATGTCACCACTGAGGTCAGTAAACCTCTCAATGACGAGGTTGTCACTCTCTCCGCAGACAGACACACTGCTGATGGCCGTCCCCAAGAGGTCATTAAAGGCCTGGATCTTTGGTTTTTATCAGGACCCTCGCAAGCCCAGACACTCAGAATCCTCACTCAGTCTCTCGAGACCCCCCATCAGAGCCTCCATTGACTCTGCAAAGATCACAGCATCGTCAGCAAAGTCAAGATCAGTGAATCTCACTTCACCAACAGATGACCCACAGCCGCTGGACCCCACGACCTTGCCCAACACCCAGTCCATGATTCCAGCATTGAACAGAGTAGGAGCAGAACACACCAGTGATAGACCCCCAGAATCAACTGGGAAAAAAACGCAGAGGGTCTGCCACCACTCCACAGAGCACTCACAGTTCCAGTGTACAGGCCGGCCATGATATCCAGCAATCTCGAGAGGATCCCGCAAACCCTCAGCACGTCCCACAGGGCAAATCAATCAACTGAGTCGAACGCTTTATGAAAATTGACCAAGGTTGCAAAGAAACTCTGCTGATATTTGCGTTTGTGCTTCATGAGACCCCCTCAATGCCAGGATGCGGTCGATGGTCGACTTCTTAGCTGCTGCCCAACTCTGATTTTTGCTCAGGTCCTTTTTGAATGAACTTCTTATGCTTTATAAGGTATGAGAAGTTCTGTCTACTGCATCTACCACTGCCCGCTCCTGTGCCCTGCCCTCCAGTTGGCCCCCTGTGGCCCCGCCCTCTTCTTGTGTTGTATCATGACCCCGCCCCCTATGTGTGTTTTTCCTATACCTCCACTCCCAGATGCATTTTCCATTTGGCCCCGCCCTCCTAGGTATCATTCCCTTAGATCCTGCTCCGCCCACATTAATTCTCTCACTTAGGCCACGCCCCTTTTTAAACACTTTTTTTTCCCTTTTCTTTGACTTATCAGGAATCCCATGGGAAGGACGGGCCTGAGCGGAAGAGGGAAACTCCATCATCTGGGACCCAACTACTCCATGGACCTGATCCTCACCTGGTGAGAGGTGCCGCCGCTCGGCCTTACCATGTGCCATCTTCTCATGTTTGGACATGGTGAGGTGCTCACAGTGAATGTGTTTACATGCATTTTAATAATCCGCTCATTCGACTTCGGTTTCTAAAATGCCATGTTGAAAAAATCAGGATGTTGGTCTTTGAGAAACTGGGTGAACACACGTAGATTTCGGATCGTGTTATGCGGCCAGGTTGCAGTTACGGATTGCGTGTCCACTGCGTGTGTCTGTGGCCAAGGTGCCCACACGATCACTGGGTCCGGGCTCGTCACATCTCTCAACTTACAGCAGATCTTTACAAATGGCCTTCTTGACATCCTGAAGTTGTTCTTCCTGAACTCCTTCCAGGCTTTACTTCACACGCGCATCCAGCAGCCATGGATAGCAAATGGTGGAAGCCTCCACAAATGTACGTTTCCTGAGAGAAACGCTCGGGCGATGGCGTGATGCCTTCTCCTCATTTAAATAATTTCAGAAATCGCTAAATTTACGTTGAGCGCACAGTGCTGAACTCTGGAGACGCAGCCCCCCCATGCTTGTTTTTGGGGTCCACCAGGACATTTAACTCTTTGATTTAATGACGTCAGAGCATTTTGCCAGGAGAGAACACCATAAGTGGTTTATTTGAGAGTCCAGACGTCCGCCTTAACCGAGTTCCTCGCCTTATCCCGGTTCAGTGTCTGCACTCCTGGGCTCTTCATTTAAAAGGATTCACTGCAAGGAGATTTCTTGGAAAATCACAGTGGCCTGAATAGAACATCTTGTGGCAGGCCAGGGGTTTGAAGGCTCCTCTCCCTTCAGTGTCATTTATTCTGATGGACATTTTTTTAAAAAAATCAGAGCCTCATTTTAGGCCAAAGCCTGCCTGTGGAGTTTCTGGCCGGCCATCTCTAGGAAGGCCAGTGAAGGTCCCGGCCTGTTTTATGGGTCTTTTTTGGAAGCCCCACACCCCTTTTCCTCCACATCTGTATCACTTCTTCATAATAACACGCCCGTGCATGCCAGACCAGTGGGCAGGTGCCAATCAATTGGGATTTGGGGGGAGGAATCCAAGTTTGATGAAGAAAAATGAGCAGACATGAAAACAGCCTGAAGAGAGACAGGCAGCAGGCTCGATTTGCGCCATCGTCCAGTCCAGTAAAGACAACGAGCGGACCCCCTTGTAGTCCGGCAGGTGATGCTGAAGCCGCCTGATTTCACGTCCCACATGGTGGTACTTGGATCTGGACCCTCTAAAGACGTCCATCTCTGCTCTCCGGTCTCATTTTGTTTGTCTTTCTGTGGTTCACTTTTAGCTGGAAGAGGAACTCGGACGGCTCGGTTTGCGTGAAAGCCGCTAAGAAGGTGCTGCGGTTCTTCTCAGTAAAGCGCAAGGAGTGCCAGCAGTGGGCCTTCCCGGGGGTGAGTAGCACATTTCTGTTCTGATATAGCGCCTTTCACAACGGGCACGACGGGTCCCACCTTATCACACACTGACTGGCACCACCCTGCTGCAAACCTCTCCACATCAGGCCCCCCCAGTAACCGGACCATAATGATACGACTCCAATCTCGTGAGGGCTTCTGGACCCCCTCAGGTGTTACTGGGAGAAATCAGAAGGGACTGGAAGATGAAAGAAGCCAAAAGGGGGGGTGTGTGCAGGGGGGTCAGACTGGCAGAGATCAATGCCAGAAAAGTCAAATGTAATTAAGGGGGGGGGCAAAGGAGTCCCCCCAAAGTCAAAATGCTGAAAAAATGAGGGCACCCGAGTGCCCAAGTGCCACCAAGTGACATCTAAACGGGTATAATAAGTCATAATCCACATCATTAAAACTAGCAGGGAGCACCAAACCAACAGCAAAGGCAGATGAGAAAAATCCTAACAAGAGTGAAATAAAACCTGTGAAGAAAAAAGAACAAAATAAATCAAAAAAACGCAATGACGACGACACCAACAGCAGCTCTCTGGCGCCTCCCAGTGTCCAAAACTCGCGGGCGGCCATTTTGAGCTCTTCATTGTGGCTGGAGCCGGGCTGAGGGGCTTCATGGGTGAAATGCGTGGAGCAGTCCGGCCAGGTGGGGGCGACAAACACAAAAGGGCCATTTAGGGACACTGGCCACGAGGTGGGAATGACAGGCACAGGGCGATGACCGCCATGACGTCACACACAGGCACATGCACAACGTTACGAACACCTGGCATCACAGCAACCAGACTGAAGCTACGTGGCATCAGAGCCTGTCAGCATTTATTGTAAATTTGATGAGATGGCACCAGGGCTCAGTGTGTGACACTTTGGATGCTAGGGGACGTCACAAAAATGCTTAAAAAGAAGATTAAAACCTTTGCTCTCTAACTAACTCACAGCAGGGTCCTTGTGATTGGGATTAATAAAGTATCTATCTATCTATCTATCTATCTAAGAGATGGAACATGTCACTCGGTAGATTCTGATGCCACCTATGGAATGTCCAAAGCATATGAAGTGCCACACACTTGGTGACACTTGCTGACTCAGCACTCGAAATGTTATACATGGGATCTGTGCTGCCACCTGGTGTCCAAAAGTGAAAACACGTTACCCAACATCCACCGCACAGAAGGTGTCACACACGGAGCACCGATGCCATGTCACATCTAGACTGCAGTAAATGGCTGTGTCACTGCATCTAAAGAACAGTATGCGGCACACATTGGGTTGTGGTGACATCCACTATCTAAACTACAGTAAATGTCACACCATGGCCTGTTATCACAGAGGGTCCAAAAAGGATCAGAAACATTGCACGGCACTTTGTGATGTCCCCTAGCATCCAAAGTGTCACTCACTGAGCCCTGGTGCCATCTCATCTAAATTACAATAAATGCAGAGACAAGCTCTGATGCCCCGTAGTGTACATTGAACGGTAAGTCACACACATCATGTGATCAGTGCCAGCGAGTGTTTAAAACTAGTAAAAGTCACACAGTGACCTCTGATGCCACCTAGTGTCTAAAGAATATAAATATGTTGTGCTGCCACCTAGTGTCCAAAGTGTCACACACTGCACCCTAATGCCATCTGAGGTCTAAAATACAGTCAAAGTGGCTAAATGACTCTGTCACCACAATAAATGACACACAGTGTGTGACTGATGCCACCCAGGCTTCAAAAACAGTGAATGTAACAAGGTGGGCTTTGATGCCACCTACCATTAAAAACAAAAGACCTCATTTTATACAGTGGGCTCAGATGCCGCCTTCTGTCTAAAACACAGTAAATGTCACCTGCCAGTCTCTGTCACGTTTAGAGTCCAAGAGGGAATACAAACAGTCAACGTGGCTCAATGGCTCTGTCACCGCAGTAAATGACACACACTGATGCCACCCAGGCTTCAAAAACAGTAAATGTAACAAAGTGGGCTCTGAGGCCACCTAGTGTCTGTAGAAATAAAAATATGTTGTGTTGCCACCTAGTGTCCAAAGTAACACACTGTGCCCCGATGCCATCTCGGGTCTAAAATACAGTCAGTGTGGCTCGATGGCTCAAAGTCTGCGTGGTGTTCAAAGAGCAGTAAGCAGCACCCAGGATCTGATTGATGTCACCAAGTGTTCACAAATAGTAAATGTCACAAAGTGACACAAAAAGGAAATCAATAAAACCCTCAGAGTCACACAATGTGTGTAAAATACGGTAAATGCTGACCAAGTGGGCTGTGTCACTACATCTAAACAGCAGTGTGTGACACACACATTGGGTTTAGGTGGCACCAAGTGTCCAAAACAGAGTCACTAAATGTCCAAATGTGAGTAGGGTTGTAGAAGTCAAATGGGTACACAATACTTTATCGAGTGTCCAAAGTGTCACACACCGAGCCCCGATGAAGTAGAATAGCCAGCACATGGTGACCATCTGGCCGAGGTCTGGAGGACTCTGACCATGTCTGACTTTCTCTATTCTGGCCGGCTGCGGACCCCCAGGTTGGTGGGCTCCATTTATTTCTTGTCACTTCTTTACGCGTACCCATTACATGGTCAGTAATTTGTAAAGCTTGCATTGGCATCTGCCCGTGAACTTGTAGCATCACCCTGAGCCTGAAGTCAGTGATGGGCACCATACAAAAAGAAACTGAACTGATGCCGACTCACACCTGCGACACGATGGCTGTGTTCCTGCGTGGGGTTCAATGACCAATCAGTGACCCACCTTGTGTGTTTGGTGCCTCCTTAGTGTTCAAAAGCAGCACACGTTACGTACGCAGCGGGTCTGCCAGTGAGTCCTGATGCCACCTAATGGCTGACATCCCATAAATGTGACATCCTCCCTCCACTACTGAATGCCCAGATTTGTGGCTGGACTTCCCTTCAGTGGCTGTCCCCAGGTCACACGTGGCACCACCCACTCCTTCAGTGCCCACCATCTTACTGAGCCAGGCACACCACATGGTAAAGAGGCAGCAGCCCGGACAAAGGCGTCCATAGGAGTCGTAACCTGGCGTCAGTCATGGTGACCACCCGGCTACAGATCTGAAGGATGAACCTCCCACAGAGGGTGACCCGCTGCCACTTGGGGGCCACACCACCCATTCAGTGGCCTGTCACTTTCTGTACTCGTAGGCCGTCCATGAGATCTGAGGGTCCATCCTGACCAGACGTCATCCACGTTTGCTGGCCAGTAGTATTGAGACACAGACAGGGCGATGCTGCAGGGCCATGCCAGCTTGGGCCATGTTGGTCCTGTCTACCAATCCTGGATCCATCCTGGCATTGCCCATTGTGTGCCTGGGTGTCCTTCAACAGTCTCATGATGCCAGCTAGCATAGGAGGGCACAAAAATGCTGCCAGTGTGTGGTGGTCCTGACGGCTGTCATTGTCCTTCTCTTGTGTCTCGGCAGGGCCCGCTGCAGCCGGGTGAAGTCTTACCCGCGAGGCTCAAGGGGATCCTCGGCTCGTTTCTCCAAAAGAAGATCACAAAGATGCTGAGTCACGGCAGGGAGGTTCGATGCTCTCGCTCTTTCCTTACGTTTGTAGGTTTGTCCCATTGCAGGAAGTGTGCCAGCCCACCCAGTCCATGATCTGCACAGTGACTGTGGGGGTCTGCTCCCCTTGGCGTGACCCTCCTCTCACCCGACTCCCCTCTCGCAGGTCTACAAGGGCTACGTGGACGACACCAGAAACACGGACGAGGCCTGGATTGAGACCACCGCCATCAACCTTCACTTTGAGGAGGACGACGAGGTGCTCGCCGAACTCAAGAAGCTTGTAAGTGTCTGGCCAGAAGTGCCACCAAGTGACCACCCCGCTGTGGTCTGCCTGGATGTGACATTTTTGCCACATTTGAACCTCGGGTTGTTGGTCTGTCAGGTGCAGACCCCGTTTATTTTTTTAATGTGCCTCGTTAGAGCGCCCCCACATGGTAACATTCAGTGTGGGTGTCATCGCCGCTCCTGATTGGTTAAAGATGTTGAGCATTGACACCCCATTATAGCGCCCATGGAGAAGGTCCTGTCGACTGTCTACGCTCCCACCCAGGTGGTCTTTATATTTGGGGGTGTCTGTTATGAGGTTGCTGAGGGGGGGAGGATTGAGGGCCTTTTTTTTTTGTTATGGGGGTGTAACATGATGCGCCCCCCCCCCCCCCATCCAGTGGCCACCTTGGTACAATACTGTGGTCCATGCCAACACAATGTGTCCCCACCAGGGGATCTCTGCCCAGAAGGGTGGGTCACATTACCTGAATAGGCCTACATGCTGTGTGCTCAGCTGGTGAGGGGGCACCACATGACCTGCGTGGTGGGAGATTAAACTCAGCAGCGCCCAGAGCAACAGGCGCCGCTCCATGCTGACCACCAGCCGGGACCCACAAAGGCTGACGTGGCCCACTGGCAGCGGGGTCCCCCCAATAAAAAATAATCATGTGGTCCTCTTTTTTTGTTTTTGCAGGACATAACAGACCCCAAAGCAGAGATCACCGCCGCCTGGCAGGACGCCGACCAGCTGGCCAAACTCACTGCCAACCACAGAGAGCTCCTGCAGAAGGTGGCAGTGATGTGGCAGGCCCACTGCTGACCACCCGGACCTCCCTGCACGCTCCGTAAGTCTGGAGGAAGAATCAGAAGCCCCAGGTCAGACCCCAGTGGCGCCCCCTTGTGCCCTCGTCATTGTAAGGCCACCCATCGCTCACTGAGTGCTCCTCTGATGTTGACCACCCTGAAGCAGATGGTGGAGCCCCGAGGCCACGTGGCAATCGTAGAAGCCTCCTCGATGTCCAGCTGGTCTTTAGGGTGCAGTGGGCAGACGGACCACCAATAGAAATGTCACTGGCGGCCACGAGTGGATGTTCTGCCAACTTGTGTGCCCCCCAAATAATCCTGCGCTTCCTTTTCCCAGTTGTGCTTTGGCTTCACTTCGCTTTTCGGTTTCTGTAGCATTTTCTGAGAGTGGGCTTCATAAATGTCATAAAGGATGAGAAGAAGAAGAATTCAAGAGCTGGGGGGCCTCCTGAGGGACCCTGTTTAACAAAAAAATAAAATAAAATCACAACTGAGTGCAAGTCAACTGCCTGCGGTGTCGTTCAGTTGCCACCTGGTCTCTTGGCTGAACGGAGTTTATGTCACGTCATGTGTCACCAGGACAGAAGTGCAGATGGAAAGGACAAGAATGTTAGTGACAGTGACCCTCCCCTCCCCCTCCCCCTCCCCCCGCAAAAGGACTCAAATCACAGACTTTGCAGGACTTTTATTTTGACGCAGCTGTGGGGGGTCTTTTTTCTTTTTTTTTTGTCCGCATTGTCACCGGGACAGGAGATGGAAAATGGCGACATATTGGAGTTCACGCAGAAGCATCTCGTGGGGAAGGGAACGAGACGTTCATTTCTGTGCGTCACAACGTTTGTGGAAAAGTCCCAGAAACACTGAGAGCGGACCGTCATTCAGGACCCCCTCGTCACTCACCGGGCAGGTGACCTCAAGGCGCCTGTGCGGGATGACGTCTGGCAGGAGCTCCACGTGTCGCTGCACTTTGTCTGAACGTTCATTTCATCGAGGAGCTGACTGACTGCCCGCTGGACTCCCGGCCCTTCGTTCTTCTGCTCCGCCGCTGGCTGACGCTTTGGTTTTTTTTCCCCCTCATTTTTCCGGTGTTTTCCATTTCTGGGATTTGCTGGATTTTCCAGTTGTGGCTCACACGTCGACGCTTCCCGTCCCATAAATGAAAATCCGCCACATTCGCAGCCCGTCCATCTTCTGCTCGCCGGCTGGTCGACACCTAAATGCGTGTCCTGGTTAAAACCCTGATGGTTCGATCAGGTTCTGATGTGGGATTTGAAATATTTTAGAATGGTGATCTTCATCCATCCATCCATCTTCTGAGACCTGCTCACGTCATGGGGAGCAACAGTCTTAGCAGTGAGGCCCACTAAAGAGAAATGTGACCTTCACTGTTAAGAACTGTGGGCTCCCCCCGGTGTTCCCAGACCACATCGGAGACATAACCCTCCCAGCGAGCTCAGGGTCTTCCCCGGGGTCTGCTGCCCGCTGGCTGTGGCATCCACATCAGATGTCTCCATATCTTCCTCCATCCATTTTGAAACCCTGAACAGAGTTGTGAGGAATTTGGAGCCTCAGCCAGCAGTCAAACCCTGGTGGCCATCCATCGAGGGGTGAATACAAACACACACAGAGACACACACAGACACACACATCCCTCAGGGTCAGAGTTAGCGTCACCAATCCCCCTAACTTGTGTGTCTTTGGATTGAGGGAGAACATCCACACAGGGTGCCCCCTCCCCCCCCCACACCACAGACCCCAGTCAGAGCTCCTGTTGTGCCACCCTGTGATCTTCATTTTTTTTTTTTAACGCAGGTTTGTGTGTTTTGCAGGTTTTTAAAAACCAATCTCTTTTACCAAAATTCAATTTGCAGTGATTTTTTTTTCTTCCCGTTACTAAAGCTGATGTCAGGTGACACGACGTCCACTCAGAGGGGACGTCAACCTCGCTGATTTCAGTTGCTGATCTGATGGCGTGAGAATGTCATATTGCACAGCTGGAGCTCACAGGGTGTGTCAAGTTACACGACTCGCCAGCGCAGTTCCACATTTTTGATATTTTTCTGTCAACGCTCTGCCTGATGGAGACGGTGACCACGTGAAGGCCTCCAACACGAGACATCAGACAGACGAGCTTCTCTGCTGTTTGTGAGAGTCCAAATCTGCTGTGTTTGCTCCTTATTCCTTGTTGTTGTGTTGACCGCATTGTACTTCCAGGTGGGCATTCATTGGTTGTCAGATGTCTCGTGCACACAGAGCCCACCGTCAAATCAGACCTGTGCAATTGTGTCACAGACCTGCTGGACTGAGTTGCTGGAGATGTCTGATCACATGAGTGGAGAGCCACCGAGACTCAGCAAGATTACGAAAACTCGGGCCGTGTGACGGGGTCTCCATCCAGCAGCACCCTACGTAACTTCAGGTCTGAGGGGACTCAAAATGAACGACTGGGGCTGCTGATCTTGTCGCCTTGATGATGGCGGATCACACGACTCCATGACCGCTTTTCCCGACCAGTTTCACATTTCCATGGAATCGCAACTTCGCCCTTTGCTGACAGCCGATGACGCGGGACACCCAGGTGAAGAAGGCCTTCCAGGGGATTTGGTTTGTTTTTAATTTCATTTTTCTCCTCCACACGTGAATCCCTCTGAAGCAAAATCCATAAAAAGAATACAACAAAGAGATTAAACAAACGACATGAGACGGCGTCACTTATTTAATGTACAAAATGAAATGATTTATTTATTTAGGGTATTATTTATTTATTAATTGTATTATTTATTTATGTATTTGAAAAATTAATTTTATTTATTGCATTATTGTTTATTGTGCTAAATGAAATGTTTTTATTTATTGTATAATTTATTTATTGTGCAAAAATTATTTATTTATTTATTTATTGCATTTGTTTATTGTGCTAAATGAAAAGTTTATTTATTGTATTATTTATGTTTATTGTGCAAAATGATTCATTTATTGCGCAAAATGATTTATTTATTTATTGTTTTATTTATTGTGCAAAATTAATTTTATTTATTGTGCAAAATTATTTTTTTATTTATTGCATTATTTGTTTATTGTGCAAAATGAAATGTTTTTATTTATTGTATTATTTTATTTATTGTACAAATTTAATTTTTTTATTGCGCAAAATAATTTTTTATTTATTGTATTTATTTATTGTACAAAATGTTTTTTGTATTTATTGTTTTGTTTATTGTGCAAAATGAGTTATTATTTTTGTTTATTGTACAAAATTAATTTATTTATTGCACAAAATGATTTTTTAATTTATTGTATTATTTTATTTATTTATTGTACAAAATGATTTTTTTTTACTTATTTTGTTTATTGTGCAAAATGAGTATTTTTTTGTTTACTGTACAAAATTAATTTTTTTATTTATTGCGCAAAATTATTTTTTTATTTATTGTTTTGTTTATTGTGCAAAATGAGTTATTTATTCATTACTTTTTTGCTTATTGTACAAAATGAATTTTTTATTTATTGCATTTGTTTATTGTGCTAAATGAAATGTTTTTGTGTATTTGTTTATTGTAAAAAAAATTTTTTATTTATTGTGCAAAATGATTTTTTTATTTGTTTATTGCACAAAATGATTTTTTTATTTATTGCGCAAAATGAATTTTTTATTTATTGTTTTATTTATTGTGCAAAATTAATTTTATTTATTGCGCAAAATTAATTTTTTATTTATTGCATTATTTGTTTATTATGCAAAATGAAATGTTTTTATTTATTGTATTATTTTATTTGTTTATTGTACAAATTAAATTTTTTTATTGCGCAAAATTATTTTTTATTTATTGTATTTATTTATTGTACAAAATGTTTTTATTTGTTTTATTTGTTTATTGTGCAAAATGAGTTATTATTTTTGTTTATTGTACCAAATTAATTTATTTATTGCGCAAAATGATTTTTTTATTTATTGTATTATTTTATTTATTGTACAAAATGATTTTTTATTTATTGTATTATTTTATTTATTTATTGTACAAAATGATTTTTTTTATTTATTTTTTTGTTTACTGTACAAAATTAATTTTTTTATTTATTGCGCAAAATTATTTTTTTTATTTATTGTTTTGTTTATTGTACAAAATGAATTTTTTATTTATTGCATTTGTTTATTGTGCTAAATGAAATGTTTTTGTGTATTTGTTTATTGTAAAAAAAATTTTTTATTTATTGCGCAAAATGATTTTTTTATTTGTTTGTTGTGCAAAATGAAATTCTTTATATGGGAGAGGTTTGTGTGTGAACCTCTCATTTTGGCTGCCGAGATTGTGGAGAAATGGGAAGAGAGAAAGAGAAAGTGAAAGTGGTGGTCTTCTCTTCATGGCAAGATGGTGACAGAGAGAGAGAGAGAGAGAGGGAGGAAGGAGGCGGAGCAACCAGCATCTGCCATTCCAATCACCCCTCGTGAACCAATGGGGTGTGGGGGTACAGAATGGCCTCCAATTCGAGACCTCCCTGTCTTCCCAGCATAGATGCCCCCCTTGCCAAAGTGGTATGAGGCCTGTGCCAAGGTCCTGCTATAAACCGGGGGTTCTCAGACTCGGTTCTGGGGACCCCCTGTGGCTGCAGGTTTTTGTTCCAAGCAGCTTCTGCTTTTATTTGGACTCCTGGGCTAATGAAGTGAGTTGTCATTTCTGTGTAATAGAAATTAGAAAACTAAGTTTGGTTAAATATATCGATATTAAAATGTACCAAGCAGTGATGTTGTAATAATGTATTTTTTTCTTTTTAACGATATTTTCATCTTGACTTTCATTCTACTTTTCCGGGTGTTCAATTTGTTTAATTAATCCATTATTTAATAATTGTTGGCACTGACGCTAAATAGTTGCGGCCTTTCGTGATTCAGTGCTGTCTGCTCGGCCCATCGTCATTAAGACACAACGAAGGGACAAACTGCAGAGAGAAAAGGCAAAATATAACGATAGCGAGCCAAGTGTTTAAATCAAATAGCAAAAGTAGAAATATTTCTAAATGTCTTCTAAATGTAAAAATCAGACTGCGGTGCTTTTCTGAACGTTGAATACGAGAGGAATAGCCAATGAAATGTGCTCAGTGCTGTCAGGTGGTGTCGCTGCTTATGAATTTGATTGGAACAAAAACCTGCAGCCAGAGCGGGACCCCCAGGACCGACTTTGAGAAGCCCTGCAGTAGACGAGCCTCCCAAAGCAGCACGGGGGGCGAAGAGGTGAACTTTGGCTACCGTAAGATGAGAGCAGCTGCTTTCTTATTAAATTAGTAAACAATTAGTATACTAACAATTATCCAAATATCACACGTGAATATTCGCAACACAAAGCCCCTCAGTGTGAAGATTGGTGGTCCGTTTCAAACCCGCAAATCCTGTGTGTTCAGAGATGAGCTCCACAGAGCCCGTCTCGGACCACCGTGAGTGGTCAGCTGATCTCCACTTATGTGAAGCCCCCCAACTCCTTTTCTACTCAGTTTGGGGTCTGGCCTCTCTTAAATCTTTTTGACTAGCGGGCCCTTTTCATAACGTTTGGCCTGCTTTAATGCAATGGCGATGCCCGCTGCTTTGGGGTACGAGCCCCCAATTTACTTTCTCTGGAGGGCCTCGGCCGTCTCTAACTCAACACCCCCCCCTTGCTCACGTGACCCTCTGCAGAACGGCCCGTTCCCGTCGGGGTCTCCTCGAGATCTTCTACTGGATTACAAATGGAGGGGCAGACGAGCAGAGGTGGGCTGTGAAGATATCTGAAGGAGGTGAACGGCTCGGTCAGCCTTACCTGCTCCAAAGATCGGCACCCAGTTCCCATGAGGGGGATGTTAGGTGGTCTCACCTGCCGTCAATTAAAACGCAGCACACAAAAGGCACAGAAACAAGTCCGTCGAGAAACAGCACGATATTTATTTATTTATTTATTCTGTAAATTTCATATAGAGGATTCTCTCTCTGTGCATTGCAGACTGATCAAGTTTTTGTACATCTTTATTTACAAGGATTTACAACATCCAGGAGACGACAGTTCACAGTTCATACTGACCATTACTCGAGAACAGCGATGGAGGTTAGGGAGGAGCTACCATGCACGAGTCTCCATTTTCACAATTAACAAGAACAAGACAAGAAGCGGGCGGCACGGTAAACTGGGTGGGACAGGCCTGGGGGATTGGGGGGGGGGGGAGACCTCCTTCTTCTCCTCTTCCTCCAAATACTGAAAGGCAGTGTTGGCCAGTGGTCCCAAAGATCTCGACACCGCGCCTCCCAATTTAAAAGACAAGAAACAAACCGAGCGAGTCCTGCGTGTTGCATAGATTGTGCGTTCTGCTCTCGAGTCTCAGCGGACCAGATGGGGGGCACAGCTGGTGCCGTTCACAGATTTGGAAACGCAGGGAGCACTCGAGGTACGACTGGCCTGAGCGTGTAACGTGTGTGGTGGGCTGTGAGTGTCGCGTGATGTGGCCATCACAACACAAAGGTTCACTTTGCTGGAACTTCCAATGCCATACGACGACCACTCGGACCCTCTCAGCGGATTTTCACATTTTAGATTCCTAATAACCTTTGAGGAGCGTCTCTCTCTCTCTCTGCTCGGTCGGCCCCTCAGAAACCGAATTCACAGCCAAATCTCACGTTTCACAGTCTGCTGCCAAATGGCCACCTCTTTCCTTCTTCAGATCACCCGTGAGATGGCATGACTGGCATTAACACTAGAATTACCAGAGCGTACGAAAAAACTTGTAGATCCGTCCCACCTTAAATCGCTTCACACTTTTCCATCAGTGTCGATAAGCAGCAAGCAGCCTGCTATCATATCCCCTCACCGCCACACAGTTTTCTCAGCTCAAGTCTGTTTACCTGCGTGTCAGTTGCTTGGAGTTGTATTGAGTGAGAAGTCAAGCAAAATGACACCTTTTATAAATATTATATCGTTATTTGGAACACATGCATTTCATGTGTGTTCCGTGTCTACAACGATCTACGTAAACACGTCGTTAAAACAGAAATGTTTTTCATGTTTTAGTAATAATTGAGAAAATGTAGACATGAAGTGTATAATGTGTGAAGCCTGAAGTCCAAATATCAAAGAAACACTTTCACAACAGGTACAAATATAACTGAACAAGTGCGCTTTTATTCAAAAATATAACTGCAGAAAAACAATCCGCGTTAGGGTGCAACATTGACACGCAATTGGAATGAGAGATTCGGTGGCGCAACGGCATCAGCTGCTGACTTGTAATCAAAGCTTCGTGGGTTTGATCCCGGGCGAGTCTGTTTTGAGAACTGAGCCGCTTGTATTCTTACTATTTTAGAATAAAAACATACATTTGATTCCAGTCTGTAACAGCCGCTGTAATTTATGATACTTGTGAAGGTTAGCTTTGTTTGTTTCTATTCTGTTATTCTCTCAGCCGCTTTCACGTTTCCAACTCCCCGCTCACCCCCCCCCCACACACACACATTTGACACTGCTGTTTTCACATAGACGCGCTATAACAGAGGTACACTCAACTCATGCCAACGATTCTACATCGGATCAAGAATGCACTTTTGCCATTGCTGCACTTTGTATGTGTACATGGGAAGCTCTGCACTCGAGACTTTACGCTGTAGATCTAGCTCTTACATACAAAGGACATCAGGTCTACAGCATAAAGTCACAAGTGAACTGCAGAGCTTCCTCTGTTTGATCGTCAAGGGCATGCTCACAAATTACACGTGTAATGCCACGAAAAATACCTGCCGACACTTTAGTACGCGAGCAATGGTACGAGAACGCAGTTAGACTTTTTTTGGGCACATACACCACGCTAGTGTTTAGATCTGGAAGATGTAGCGTTGGTGAAATAAATAACATGCGAGCTATAGCGCGTCTTTATGTGAAAACAGCAGTGTCAGATGGAGAGGGGGGGTAGGGTGGAATCGTGAACGTGACAGAGAATGAAACTGAATAAAATTAAAAACAAAACAAAGCTAACCTTTACAAGTATCACACATTTACACCGGCTGTTACAGACCGACTGAGCGCACTTGTTCCATTATATTTGTACCTTTTGTGAAAGTGTTTCTTTGATATTTGGACTTCAGGTTTCACACATTATACACTTCATGTCTACGTTTTCTCAATTATTACTAAAACATGAAAAACGTTTCTGTTTTAAACGATGTGTTTACATCGATCGTTGTAGACACGGAACACACATGAAATGCATGTGTTCCAAATAACGATAAAGTATTTATAAAAGGTGTCATTTTGCTTGACTTCTCACTCTATACAACTCCAAGCAACTGACACACTGGTAAACAGACTTGAGCTGAGAAAACTGTGCAGCGGTGAGGGATGTGATAGCAGGCTGCTTGCTGCTTATCGACACATTTACAGGACAAAAGACGCTGATGGAGAGGTGCGAAGAGATTTAAGGTGGGACGGATCTACAAGTTTTTTTCGTAAGCTCTGGTAATTCTAGTGTTAAGCAGCGCTCTGGTGGGCACTACTAAGTCCCACAGGTCACACTCCTGATCTGATGTCTGACGGGCCCCCCCTCTAATTCTGTAGAACACGAACTCTGACACTTGTCGCTTATTTTTTCAACTTTCTAGTTCTAATAACGCCATGTCATCCGCCTTCACTTCTGTCCTTCCCACCACCGTCTCCTCCGTCCCACTCACAATTAAAAGCAGCTCCGCTCCAAGTATCGTACTTGAATGTCGTTGTCTTAGCGCAAAAGTGAGACCCTCTTCAAAACTTCCTTCACTATCCTCTATAACAGGGGTCCCCAATCGCGGCCCTGGGGGGGCCGCAGTGGCTGCAGGTTTTCATTCCAGCCAGAATTTCACTATTTGGCCTGTCAGTCCTCCCATTCATCCAAGATCCAAATGGATAGCGGAGTCTCCCTCTCTCTGAGAACGTCAGCCGCATGTCTCGAGGACCAAAACCGATTTAAACGTCACAACCTTCCAATTTCTAAACAATGGTTTGATACTTCATGGCGCACGTGCACAGTTGTGTTTCAAGGAAGGGCGGCGGGTTTGTGGGTTATCAGCATTTTAATTACTAAGAGACGTCTGGTTAAGAAAACCGGCAGCAATTCCAACTTAAATGGAGCTGCAAAACTCGAGGTGACTCGGGGCTCTGAACTGTAACAGCCAAGACACAGAAATGAGGCCCAAATGAGAAGTGGAGGTGGAAACCTGCAGCCACTGCAGACCCCCAGGACTGTAATTGAGGACCCCTGATCTACAACATAAGTTTGTCTTTGATGAATGAAAGCTCCAACAAGGCATCTACTGTAACTAAAGGGCAAGTTTCAATATCAGCAAGGACTGTGTTCTACTTAGGAAACTGGCTGGGAGGAAAACCTGCAGCCACTGCGGCCCCCCGGGACCGTGACAGAGGACCCCTGCTGTGTAACCTCAGTTCTGTCACTCACGGCATATTCTTCAAAGTTTCTATTTGTAACAAATTGCCCATGAGGCCGACAGTGGGCACGACCCTGAGGGGGCTCCTCTGGACCCTCACACGTGCCACACGGTGCTCTCCGCTGATCCTGTGCACGACTTAACACGTCATTTGTTTTATTTGTCCCCAGTCTTTTCTTTTTCTTTATATATATTTGTGATTTTCTGCCCAAATTTGCTCCTGCGCAGCTCCCTCCCCGACGTGCCATTTAAGTCACCCGCTTCGTCTGCTCAGCTGTCCTCGATAAGAATACTCGGGACAAGAACAGACCAGTCAGCCCAACAAAGCTCGCCAGAACTGTCTGCTTCATTCTTCTAAAATTAATACATCAAGTCGAGTTCTGAAAGTCCCTAACGTCTTACTGTCCACCACAGTACTTGGTCGCTTATTCCAAGTGTCTGTCGTTCTTTGTGTAAAGAAAAACTTCATTATGTTTGTGCGAAGTTTGCCCTTCACAAGTTTCCAGCTGTGTCCCCGTGTCCTTGATGAACTCATTTTAAAGTCACCGTCTCGATCCACTGGACTAATACCCTTCATCATTTTAAACACTTCAGTCAGTCAGGTCTCCTCTTCATCACTGTAAAGGCTCAGCTCTTTTAATCTTTCCTCATCACTCATCCCCTGTAGCCCTGAATCAGCCTCATTGCTCTTCTCTGGACTTTCTCTACTGCCATTATGTCTTTTTGAAGACCAGAACTGCACCCAGGACTCCAGATGAGGTCTCACCAGTGTGTTCTAAAGCTTGAGCAGAACATCCTGTGACTTGTACTCCACACATCAAGGCGCTATATAACCTGACATTCTGTTAGCCTTCTTAATGGCTTCTCAACACTGTCTGCCAGTTGATCGTGTCGAGTCCTCTATGACTCCTCAATCCTTCTCATGAGGCGTACTTTCGATTTTCAGACCTAAACGTAATGCAAGCGTTAATCTCTGCTCTATTCATCTTTCCTCATCACTTGTCCCCTGTAGCCCTGAATCAGCCTGGTCGCTCTTCTCTGGACCTTCTCTTGTGCTGCTATGACCCCCAAGTGTCGGGCTTGTGAAGGCCTGCCTCTAGAGTTTGGGGCCGGGCTGATTTGGTGAACTAAAGGCCTCCTGTGCCGCGAAGCCTTCATATTTTTACATTTTGTGTCAGTAGAGTGGCTCTTCTCTTTTCTGAGGTAGTGTCTTAATCAAAACCAGTTGTCAGGATGCCCAATAATGAGTGTTGTTTTCATTTTTGTTTTTTAAGCTAAGGCTTGAACCCACTACCAGGCGTATCACGATGCCATCCATCATCATTTACTTTCCCTTCACCTCTTTGATCCCAGTTTCTGTCTTTCCGTGAGGCAGCTGTAATGCCGGGATTACCAATAAAGCTGCGAGCAGACATGCAAACGACTACACAAAACGAGCGTCTGCTCCACCACACGAGATCGTCTTCATACAGAGCAAGAAATGAGGGCCGTGAAGATATGGAAGCCTCCGCCAGCCTCTCCTCCTCTACGCATTCAGGCTGACTGGCATGTGACGCCAAAGCCGTCTCCTCTGGAATGTGAAGTGCCAAAGGGCGACTTTTTTGTGGAATTTGAAATCTCGCCCTCACGCCAGTCAGTCCGAAAAATCGTAAGCGAAGGAGATGTCAAGGTTGAGGCACAAGTAACACCACCCATCATAAGGAGACTGACTGCTTCGCCTTACACAGGCTTGCCAAGGGGCACAGGAGAGTAGAGACCAACCAACTAAAACACTCCAAGGGAATGACATGCACCACCCTGAGGATAACCATGAATCGAGAGATGACTAGACTCGAGCCACCAAAAATGGCGTCCAAATGTCGGGAAGCCAGTCACCAGACTGACCAGTGCGTGCAACACCAAAGCTGCTCAGACCTCTTACTGATGGATCAATAGGAATGTAAAGCAGGCTGCCTGCTGCCACACAGTGACGTGCGTACCCACCCAGCCACCACTAAACACCTCTTCGAGATGACCAATCAAACTGTCCATCACTGATGCCACCCTCCTCTGACCATCCACTATTCTGTGCCATCGCGAGGCTCCTCGGTTTCCAAATGTTTGAACAGCGCAGTCCTGTGTCCACCCCCTCCATGAAATGCCATCTTGCTCACAACTACCTAAAGGTCCAGCAGACACAGAGTCACTCTAGGCTACGGTGGCTCATTTCGTCTCCCTAGCGGTAGGAACCGAGTGAGAAGGGCTTAGTCAGTTAGTCAGGAGATATAGAAGGTAAAATGGCTGCCAAAGACGACGGACACTTTGTCATTATTTAAAGCTGGACACACTGACACTTATTATTTAGAACATGTTCACATCTGGATGGAGTTTTGCCCAACATGTCACAAAGATGATGCGAATCCACCACCTGGCACCTGCCCACCCTGGCCCCACCCACACCAATAGTCCAGTCCCACAGTAGCAGCGTTTCTTAGCAGGATTGCACATATTACAGTACTTCACAGCGGAAAGTTCTCCAGTCCAAACCGGTTTGAATACGTGGAAAAATAAACATTGGCAAAAATATACTATTTGTCTCTACCACATTCCAGCCTCTGTAGCCCTGACTGATCAATGGGCTACCGGGACAAATAAGAGGAGAGTTTACAGTAACGTTCATTTTGGTCAGCGGACATCTCTTCACATGCAAGGAGCTTATGGAAAATGCCATTAAAAGACAAACAAAAGAATCTCAGAAGCGCGAGGCCTCAGCCAGCCTGGTCTGTCTCGGAATGTCTGACCGGCCTGAGGTCTAAATCGCCTTTTGGGGGGGGGGGGGGGTTCAGTGTTTTGCTCCCCAGCCTTGTAGTCCCACGACACACAATCGACTAGGCCATCTGTGGCGCTTCTGCCCCAGAAGTGATTGATGTGGGCTGATGGTCACCATGTGGACAAGGACAAAGTCAGACTGTTCTTGGATGGGGTGACTTCTGCTTCTGGCGTCTGTCTTTCATTGGCCGCCCATCTGTCAAATCGACGGTAGCGGAGGAGGACAGTCTTTGATCATGATTTGGTAAGACTGTCCCCATTCCTTCAATCCCCCCTCTCTAAAGACGACTGACAGACAGGACGGCCATCCAGTCAGCACTAGTGTTTCAGCCACAAGTCTTAAGGCCTAAAGTAGCCACGAGGCTCAGCTTGAGTGAGGCAACCGTGTGGGTGAGGGAGACCAACTAACGGACATAAGACAAGGACGGCAGTTTCAAAGCATGGAAGAGTCCTCGGCCTCCAAGTGGGCACAAGCTCAAAAGTCCCCGAGGCAAAACAAGACCAGCGTTAAGAGTGGGGAGGACGATAAGCATTTGATACGTCAAAGGAATGCCAGCCATTGGACTCATCTGGGCAGGCCCTTCACTCTCAATTGGTGGGGCTGAGGTTTGCTAACCAATGAGACAGGAAAGTGTGGGTGAGTGCGGCTCATGGGGAGCTCGGCCTACCCAATCAAAATACCCAGCAGGGGATAAGCAGCACCAGGGATGAATTTTTGATCCTCCTCCAGCTGGGAATTGTTTAAAAGGGAATGTGTTGACATCGACCAGTGGTGCGTATCCCGCCAGTTAGCCATCATACTTTCGGGCCTGATGAGTCCCATTAAAGAAGCTCCACTCGACCTGCTCACTGGCCTCCTACTGTGTTGCAGGTCCTGTTCAACAGGATGCCAGTGATACAGAACCAAGACTGAGGCGATGGGCCCACTCTCCAAGAAATGAGGACATACAACAAAGACCTACAAGGGTCCAGTCGAGCCAGAAGCAGAGGAGACCAACATCAAGTGAGTCAAACAAGGGTCCAGTCAAGCTCAGCCAGCTAACCGAGCAGGAGAAGAAGACCACCAAACAACTATCCAATCAGTCAAGAGGCTCCGCCCTAGCAGCTAGCCAATCAGGAGCAGACAGAGCAGCCCATTAATCCGTCAGTGATAGTCTAGTCAAGCTCAGCCAACTAGCCAATCCGGAGCAAGACCAGGAAGTGCCACCTTCCAATCAGTTCGAAGGCTCAGTCCCAGCCAGCTAGCCAATAAGGAGCAGGGGGGCGGACCGAGCTGCCGTCCAGTCAGTTGGATGCCAAGTCCCATCAGACCAGTCCATTCCAATTTGTTCATTCAATCTCAGAGGTATTGATAAGGAATTGCTTATAGACAAAATTTCTTTTAATCCGGATCAAGCCAGCAGATGTGACCAACACAGATTAACAGGAAAAATCAAAGTAACAAAAAAAAAAAAAAAATCAAAGAGACCAATAGAAACTGATTGCACATCACCCTAAAGAAAAAGCCGGAATTCAAAGTGACATTTGTACAGCGGCTCCATGAGCAATTCACACGGCCTTAGTGTACGACGGTTGTCTTATTGCTGATTCCATACAATATGCAGTATGTGTGCGTGACACATGCGTGCTCTATGATTCTTGGGATTAGATTACATCAGACCCACAACAATCACGTTTTCCACGACTATGGGTTACAGGAGAGCTCTGGTGCCCCACACAATACATAGAGAATGTACTGCTTAGTCCAAAAACACAAAAAGGCAACTCCGACAAAAGACGGCACAAGACCCGAGGATGAGCAGCTCCCTGACTGCTGCCGGCTCTCATCCACAACCAGCCATCTTGGCACCTTCTTCTCCCTCAAGAGTTTCTAGCCGCCAAAGTCCGAGTACCTTCTGTGTGAACTCCTTCTGAGTGGGTGGGGGGAGGGGGGAGTGGAAAGTGGAAAGTGGAGAGTGGGCAGCGAGCACCATGTCCACAGCAGAGCTGTTCCGGTCGGCTGACCACCTTCTCGCTCACCCCGGCGCATCACACCTGGGATATGATTTGCATATTGAACTTGGGGAGCGAGACTGCCTTCGTTAAGGGCGTCCCGGCGGACAGCAGATCCTTGCCCTCACCAGCCCTGACTAGTCGATCTTCCTGCAGGCTGATGGTGGAATACCGATGAGTGCTGCTGGCCGTCAGGTTGGTGACGCCCTCGTTGTCGCCGCCACTCTGGCTGCCATTCATGTAGTCAAAGGATTTGCTCGACGTAGCGCTGGCAGTTCTGATGAGGGTCTGGCTGGCTGGCAAGCTGAGGTGTTTCTTCATTGGCGACAACTCGATCGCTTCTAAGGAGACGCTGGGACATGGGGGGAGGGACCGGGAGGGCCTCCGTGGACGGGTCCACTGAGCTTGGGGGACACTGGGGCATAAAGAAGCTCCTTCTCTTTGGCACTGCGACCCACAGAAACCTTTTTCATGCTTCCCTTCTGTGATGAGCCGGGCGGCCGGGCACTACTAAGTTGGCTGTTGTTAGAGGCTCCGGACGAAAATCCCTCGTCAGGGTCATTCAGGGCGACTGACCCCTCTCCACTCATGCCTTCTGCATCTAACGGGAAGAAAAGAAGATCCAGTTTTAAATGAAAATGTAGCCTCTGGCCCTCAAGACAAAATAACACACACCTATGAACCTCAAAAGTGAGGTGGAAAACAAAATCAAGAAAGGAGAGGTCAAGGTTGATCCGCCTGCCCACCCCATAACCCCCAGACCACTAAACTGGCTGTAAAACACGGAAGCCACTTCTAATACTGCACATGCTGCTAAGGACTCCACTGTGATGTATAAGCAAAGAGGGGCAGCTACTGGCAATCCTATCAGCTGAGACACTAAACAGGAGAGACGGCTGGGGGTAGAAGTGGGCGATACGCCATTGGACTTGATAGACGGATGAAATTCTTCTTGCGCAAAGGATTTCGAAAGAGACGTTTTACTGGTAACGTTATTGAAAAACTAGACAGAACACATTTAAACGTAAAACAAGTCCTATCAAGAAACATGCAAAAAGAACTGGGAAATGCTAACACACCGACAGAAAATCACGTCCTCAAGATAACGTCTCTGTGCATGGACTCGTTAGCCGGTTTTAAGGATATTACTCAGAGTGCTGTGATATTCTGTTGCAATGTGGAATACTTTTACAATTTTTTGTTCTTTTTATAAATTTTATCCAAGGCTCAGAGTTAGTTAACTGTGGGTTTTAATACAGAAAGAATCATAACCTGCAAATTAGCTTTGTTACGTTAACTGGTTTTGAATAAGGTTAAGCGCCATCACTGTTGTGTTTAAAAATTCAGAGACCTCAATTTGTTTTTTAAGGCACGCCATTATTTTTCTTGAACTTTTGCTGTGACATGACGAAGAGCGTGTGTGATGACATCATCGACGTCATGGACTACACCAGGGGTGGGCAAAGTCGTTCCTGGAGGGCCGCAGTGGCTGCAGGTTGTTGCTCCAACCCAATTGCTTAATAAGAAGCACTTAGTGCTCAAGTGACACTTCTGCTTCACTTTAGTTGTCCTGCTCGTTAAAATTTTGAACCCTTATTGCTTATTTTAGTCTTAAACAGCCTTATTAGCAATAACATGCAAATGACAAGAGAGACCAGCATTTCTCCAATTAGCTTGTGAGTATTTATCATACACTATTTGTTTTAATTAAATACAGTCGACCCTTGATATACGACCGGCCTGACATGCGAACAACTTGGTTTACGGCCAAAATTTTTGTTTTGAATTACGACCAACATCTTGCATTACGACCTGAATGTGGTCACGTGTATCCGCTTGTGCGATTGTAAACAAACAGCCGAGAGCGTTTGTAAGCGTCAGTCGGAGCCCAGATACGTGTGTTTGTGGACGTAATTTCGGTCAGTGAGGTGATTTATATAATTTATTTCGATAATTGCTAAGGAAGTAAGCGAAGGTAATGAAAGTAAAGAAAGCGATCACAATCGAAACGAAGAATGAAATTGTGTGGAAATATGAGAGTGGCGTTCTTGTGACCGATCTCGCTAATATGTACAGCATGTCAAAATCCACCATCTCGACAATTTTACAAAGAAAAGATTTGTATAAGGAGGCTCCTTCCAAACAATAAACACCTTCCATTTCATTCTCTCCTCCTTCCTTCCTGCAAGCCAAAGATGTCAACTTAAATGGTGAGTACAGTATGAAATTGTTGTTTCTGGTAGGCTAGGCACTTTTTATAACTTTTTGGTTAGTACATTAGAAAAATTTATTGGTGTTTTTGGTAAATTATGCACATTATACAACCCTTTTTTATTAAAAAAAGTTAAGTAAGTGTTGCTGTGGAGGTTCGGAACACATTAAGGGCATTTCCATTATTTCTTATGGGAAAAAATAGTCTTGACTTACAACCAACTTGAGTTACAACCAACAAACGAATTGAGTTCATAAGTCAAGGGTCCACTGTACCTTGAAGGAAGGCGATGAGAAAAAGTGAAGGACTGAGAATTAATTATCCATTTTAGACATCAAATCATTTGGATGATATCCTCAGAAAGTAAAAAAAAAAAAATCTAGGATACGAGAATGATCCGACATGGCAGAGTTAAAGCACCAACAAGCAATGAAATTAAAGTATTGGCAAGAATTGCTTTCTAATTAAGCAACCGGGTGGGAACAAAAACCCGGAGCCACTGCGGTCCTCCAGGACTGACATTGCCCACCACTGGACTACACTTTGTCCAAGATTGTCGATACACACTGAACAGTTTGCCGACTGTTTTTATTTACAATTACTCTGTTTCTTGACTTTTTGCTAAGCTCTTTTTTTGGATTTGCCAATCAATTTCTTTTGACTTTCGAAGTTTTCACTTTTGCTATTATTTTTGGTTGATGCTCATCTCCCGATCCTTTTCACTTTACACTTGAGGCTGCCTTTGTCCTTTCTATTGGCAGCACAGGCTCAATTTGACTGGCGGGTCGATGTCAACAGGAAAACAAGGAAAGTCAGAAGCTGCTTCTTGTGCTGTGTTTGCTTGGCGGGCAGCAGGAGCAAGCAAGAAAGAAAAGAGCTGCTGTCGAATCCATTAGAAAGAGCTAACACGCCTTCGGAAGCCAATGCAATGTGCTCGTTTAATCAAACCATTTGTTACGCTGGGTTCAGAAAGTATTGAGACTTCTTCATTTTCTTCTCACCTTGCTATGTTGCAGCCTTATGCTGTTTAAACTACGAGGGTAAGTAAAAAAGTAAAGGTAATTTGAAAATTATGCGGTAACTGTAAAGCATTGAAGCAGAGGCAATGCAGCATGTTCTCGATGTCTTATGGGTAGTTTGGATATTCACAGTGTCACACTCTGCCATTAGTCTTGCTGAAGCAAAGGTCAAATTAACAAGGATTAGGTGGAGTGGTGGCTCTGAAGCTAGGGATCTGCACTGGAAATCAGAAGGTTGCCGGTTCGAATCCCGTAAATGCCAATAGGGACTCTACTCTGTTGGGCCCTTGACTCTTTCATAGCGGATGTAGACTTTTGTCAAAAGGAGGGGTTGACGGTGGTAATCAACTGTAAGCGGTGACAAAAACCCACTGTTACCTTTTAGTTGGACTCTCTTTGCTAGAAGGAGAGTTAGCTTCACTGGTTTGACTGAGATTCCCTGCGAGGAGTAAACACTAGCAAAAACGGCATCGACATCTGGCGAGAGATTGAAGCAAATGCATAAAGCAAAATACTCCATGGGCGACGTTTTTGCATGTTATCGCTGAATTAGACTGAATTGTCGGACTCTGATTTTGATACAAGTGACTGAAAATAAATGTGTTGCTCAACAGGTTCGTGTAGCTAACATGCCTATGGTAACGTTTGCCACTTACAATGACAAGAGGTACAAAACCAGATTGTGATGCACTGCAACCGCCCCTGACGTGTGAAGACAGCCTGGCAGCCAGCCTGCCACGCATTCCTGGTGAACTGGTGGCCACCGCAACAGACATTTTATGCTGATTTCTGTGTGAAACCATAGCTTTGTGTGTTTTTCAGAAAACTGTGTTTTGCGAAATAAATATTCAGCCCTCAAAGGGTTAACCTGCAATTGCTGAGCGCTTTGAGTAGTGAGAAAAATAATAATTATTATTATTATTATTATTATTAAGGATGCACAATTGTGCGGGACTGCATCATTGTTGAACAACACGCATTCTTTGGGCAGAGGGTGCGAAACCTGCTGAAATTCCATCCCGCAACTTCCGGTCAACTCTCCCATAAAAAGTGTTGACCGAGAAAGGTGGCATGTGATTGCCAACCAGGACTTGAGTCCATTAAGAGCTACAAGGTCAAGAGAGAACACACACCTGAAAGCACCGATTTTGAATTTGTGTCTTTTTCATTGGACATCACGCACACATTTTGCTTTTGTAATGTCAATTTTCAACATCCCAGCATCAATAGCTGTGAGAAGTTTTTTTAAACGAAGCCCCTCAGTGTCCACAGTGCACATTGAGTATTATTAGGCTTCAGGATCTGGGGGAAGGGGGCCTCATTGGTCTCACTTGGTGTCCAGAGCACACGCCGCTTGAGTTACATAAATGGCGCATGCCCCTTAACTTTCAAAACCGGTGTACCTCAGGCAATGATGCCTAATGGCACTGACTGGCTGGCTCTCTTGCGCTGCCTCTGTTCTTGTGTGCGTCAGCTTTTTATTTATTTATTTATTTTTTAAATAACCAGGGAAAGTTTTACATAAAAAGATCCTGATAAAAAGTTGAAGGAAATGAAGGTCACATCTGTCAATATAAATCATTGGATGTATACATTTTCAAGCATAAAATTCAAAGACGCATTGAGTTCATTGGGTAAAATCTCAGCAAATTTACGAAACACGTTGAAAACCGGTTGAGTAGCATAAACAGGAGGGAAGCTCAGCAGTCAGCACTTTTTCTGAAGGTTGAGCCAAAAATGAACCCACAATCTGAACAACATGCTCAGCAAAGTCAAACTGTACCTCGAGAAACCCGAAAATAAGCGGAAGGGTCGAGCTGTGGTAAAACTTTAGAGCTCCGCAGGGAGAGCAGAAGTCAAATCTGACTGACAGTTACCCGTCCCCAGCTACACCCATAATGCCTCTGCCCCTGCAGTAACTCTTCTCAAGCTCTGCTCTGCTGCAAGTGTAGGACGACTATCGAGTAAACCAAGTGATTTAAATGTGCAGTCTTGCTGGCTGTTCAACTGAGGTTCTGAATCGCAATTTTTGGGCCAAGTACAAGAAAAAATATGCGTGTTTTGCTACTTTGTTATGAAAAATTACTTCATTGTAATGAATTTTGCAAATAAAACAGACTTCGCTGTAATGTGTTAATTTTTTTTTTTAACATTACCGTATATACTCATGTATAAGTCGGGTCTTGAAACCCGGAAAAAAATCAGACCCCGACTTATACGCCGCCCATTCAAAAATACGGCACTTACATTTTTTTTTTATATCTTCTTGCCTCCTCCAATCTCGCACCAGTTTCTCAGACGCATCGAATTTTGTTGCAGCAGCCCAGTTACCAATTTCTTTCGCTACTTCAGCAACGTTTAATTTAAAACCAGCTTCATATTTTCTACTGCTCGAACGCTCAATCATAGATAAGGGATGCTCATACGATAAAGGTGTATGAGGGTGTGAGATGCAAAAAACACAAAACACTGCAAACATCGCTACGGAATAGTTTGGGTATTACCGTGTGGTCACATAGGCACAATACAGAGAAAAAAAAGGCAGTGTGCCCTGTGGTTCCTCTCTCAGGTGGGCGTTAGCATATCGTAATCTCTTGGACCAATAGCGCGAGTCTTCTGCATTCGACTTATACGACCAAGATTATAAAATACTGGAAATTATACAGGAAAATCAAGGCCGGACTTATCTGCGGGAGAACTTAAACGCGAGTATATTACGGTAGTTATGTAGGAAATTGCCCAGGACAAAAAAAAAAAAATTTGTTAAAATGGAGTTTGTGCTAACTGCATTTTTTTTGTTCACCTTAAAAGCCTGTCGAATGTATGTTAACTGTATATAGTATTTATTTGTTATTGAAACTCATAAGATTACCTTAAATCTATATTTGTGCAGAATCGATACTCTTCTTCTATTTCCCCATTGATATTTCCTCAGATATACAATCCATTCATATGCACCGAGCTAAGAGAAACTCGCGTTCAACTTCTTAAGATACTGATACAATACGTCAGTGCTGGGGGGCTCGATGGGATTGCATGGGTATGGTTTCTTAGGTTAGCATAAGGGTGCCAATTTTGCACTGGGGGGGGTGGGTTCCATGGGACTACATGGTTGTTTTTTCACAAGGTGCATGAATGTAGAGAAAAGTCAAGACAAATGACACCTTTTATTGGCTAACTAAAAAGCTTACTGCTGTTACCACTCCCAGAAATGCTTAAATGCTTGACACATCTCACTGATGCTCATTTTTCTATTGATTTGAATTCAACATCACATGAGCAGGGCCCAATTTATTAGTTAGCAGCAGAGCCCATCAACGTCCAGTTACGTCACTGCAAGCGGGATAAGCTAAACAAACTAAAGCTGACTGACCCCCCTACGTCTGCTGTTGACCACAAGGGGTCCCAGTCTGTTACAGAAAGCACCGGGCCCCAGGCAGTCACAGCTATTACAGTGTGACTTTGTTGCATAACTTGCTTCTACATGTCAGAAGTGCCACTCACAGGGCATAGCCCATTGACACTGTTAGTTTTTACTTCCCAATTTCCACAATTTGATATCTTTTAGAGATTACCACCAACAGAACCCCAAACCCAGTCTAGCTCCCCACCAACCCTTTTTTCACAGAAGACGACAAAATTCCCCCAAAAGTGTCAAGAGCACTCATAGATGACTAGACACACATTTTAGAGAGCCAGTTCCATCACCAAACACCTTCTTGTCTTCAGTGCTACTAACACAGACTTAAGATGGCTGCAGGAATGCAGGTGACATGGTCACTTAAACTACCTGGTCCTAAGTGGGGTCTTCAGTAATGAACAGCTCCTCACGGAAAAGGTGTGGCAAATACATGGCCTCCCCATTGTTGGCACACAGCCTACATGTGGAGATGTTATGGATTAAAAGCCTTTTCTTTTTGGAACCACATCACAGGCTAATCAAACAGATTCAGTGGGTACTGCAAGCAAAGCAGATCAGGGTCTCGGCAGACAGCGTCCCACCCTCTTTGCAACCCATGCACAGACCATTCTATAAAAAGCAAAGCGAGAAAGAGCAGCCAAGGAGAGGAAGGAGGTGCCCCCTGGATATGACCTGTGCCAGCCCTCACTTCTCATAACCACATGCCGTCATGCTAGCAGAGTTCCACTCCTTTGTCACTTGATGCTCACCAGTCTGTTTTGTTATGAAGCGGGCACTACCAATACTTTCAGATGGCCCTTCAACTCTGTTGGCTGAGACAAAACCAGAGGCGACTGTCACAAGGAGAAGACTGCAGATGTTGGCAGCGTGCCACAGGCCAAGTCCCATGCCAGTACAGAAATGGCATCACAATGCAATGGTCCATGCCACACGCAAGTTGGACAGGGGATGACGGAGGGGGCCCACCCACCATGCAAAGATACCCCCCCCCCAGATAGAAAAAGAAGTGCAGTGGTCATTTCCATGACTGGCTTGAACATGAGGGATGACTAGTACACTCTAGGGTACAGGAAACACACACTAGAGTGGATCGGGTCCCTGCTGAGGGTCTGTGGCCCATCTTGTAGCTCCCTCACTGTCCTCTGCCGCCTCGTCTCTGGCCTACCCTCTGGTGTGGCTGGCAGGCTGACGGGCTGCACCGCGGGCCCCTCGTTCGATCTCTCTTGATTGGTCGCTGGCTCCAAGAAGGTGTGACGGACCGGGGTGCAGGGGCTGCTCGTGTCTGCTTCGTTTGTGAAGTCAAAGCAATCTGGGATTCAACACACAGAACCGGTTTTTAAGTTGGAGAACCACTCATTCATGGACTTTCTCAGAAGTGAAAGAAACAGGATAAGAGACACTGGCGTAGAAAGGATGAAGGGGAGGAATGGAAGAGAGAAAAATGTACACAATTAGCCAGTGTTTCCCCTATCATTAAAATTAGTGGACAGGCGGCCCCGGTAATCCACAGGCACCAACTCTCTGAGAAGACGTAAAGGAACCTGAGGCATCCAATCTGAAGTGAACGGAATGAAATTAATTAAACACTCTGAATTTTCAAAGGAGGCACAGTGCCACCGAGTTATCTATGGTGCGTGTACCTATGACCTTAGTTCAGCAGCAATTGTCTGCCAAAATGGACCTCAAACCTTGTGTTACTCACAATGAGTATGAAAGCTCAGGTCATTAGTCACACAATGTGATTCACTTAAGGTGACTGAGGAGTGACGATATTTTAGCAACTGTAGTCCTCAAATGTGATGTGCTTACCATCTAAAATGTGTCATAAGCTGTTTTGAGAACTAAACCGGACACAGCCTTTAGGCAAGATTACAATTCCTTGGCCCACTCAGTTCCTCTCTGTATGATAATGTCACTCAGTGCTCAGAGTCTTTTACTTCGTTTTCTCAGATTTAATTTAACAATCTATTTATAATAGTTGGCAATATGAGACCTGCTTCACCCTCTTTGTACCTCCTTCTGTTTCACTTGGGAGTCTTCACCAGCACCAGTCCATCTTTGTGGTCTGTAAATCTCTATTATGCAATTTACAGATTTTGGATCCTTTACAATTTGATTTTCAAAAGCTGCACTCCACATAGACTGCTCTTCTAAAGGTCTATAATGATCTCCTAATGGCTTCTGATGCAGGGAATTATTGCATACTCATTTAACTCGACCTTATTGCAGCCTTTGATACTGTAGATCATAACATCTTACTTAATGAGCTCAGACAGTTGGCTGGTATTTCCAACTCTGCCTTCAACGGGTCTTCATCCTACTTATCAAATAGGAGCTTTTCTGTTAGTACGAGTACATTTTCTTCCCCAAGGTTCAGTCCTTGGTCAATTGTTATTTTACAATACAAACTTTTATATACACTGTATATTATTGTGGTTCGTCCTGCTTCCACTTCAAAACTGGTCCCGCCCACACACAGCCAACACGGCATTTCTCGATTCCTATTCGTCCTCTTCCAAACCCTTCCCCACGCTGCATTGGGACTCCAGACCAGCAGTGCAAACACTGTCATGCACTATACTGGCCTGCTGAGCGTTATCCATCCAACAAGTACTCGAGGTGCTGCCACAACGGTAAAGTAGCTTTACCACCTTTGCGGGAGCCACCTGTGTCTTTACAACAGCTTCTTACACAGCAAACATCAGAAGCTAAAAATTATCGTGAACACATTCGAGAATACAACTCTTCTCTAGTGTTTGCTTCCATGGGTGCACAGATAACTCAACCTCCTGGCCACGGACCATACTGTTTTAAAATACACGGGGCAAATTTATCACCAAATCTCTCCACTATACGCTAACACTTCTACCTCTCCAGGATATGGACAGTTATATGTTTTTGACACAGCGCAAGATACTGAAGTACGCTTACAAAATAAAGCAAACTCTGCATGCGGCAAAAAATGTACTTCTCCAGCTAGATTCCATGCTCAGAACCATCAACTGCTTCGCTAAATCATACAAACACATGCATGTAATCCCTCAGTCCAATCCAACAGCATCTGTATGAATGGTTTTCAAGGAAAACCCTAGGCAGGATTTATGACGATACAATGCCCCGACATGTCACACCGATGTTGCAGAGATTTTCGTCGGAGAAGATGGCGAAACGCCTGCCGAAAAGGACATTTGCATCTATCCCATAGGCAACTCCTGTAAACAGATTTCCACGCTCAATATGAATTACGATCCTATGGTTTTACCCACTTTTATTCCCTTACGGAGACATTGGCTGGCACTAAAAGAACCACCAAGCGAATAAGGCTTACTCAATGCCAATTTTAAGCGTACAGATTAACAATGAGGAATACATTTAGTATTTTGCACCCCAGCGGCAAACTATTCCAACAGTATGTCGTAGATGCGTATGTTAAAACAGAGGGCGCGCGTCTCTATCTCAGATTACATCAACAAGATCTGCGCGTGGAACTATCAGACGCACTGCAAGTAAATGCTGAAAATAACAACGTACGTGTAGGCAAAATGATCATATTACCGTCCACATTTCCAGGAATCTAAGATACATGCAACAAAACTATCAGGATGCCATGGCCATAGTACGTAAATTTGGAAAGCCTGATTTATTTATCACTTTCACATGTAATCCTGCTTGGCTGGAAATTCTACATGCACACTGCGTCTTTCAAGAAGTATTTATTTCTTCTTGATTTCTGAATTCCTTTCTCACCATTTTCCATTCCTATTCTTACACCCCCGTATAGTACGGCGGGCGTTGGCTAGTACAATATAATTTATTTGTTGTATAGCCCAAAATCACACAACAAGTTCCGCAATGGGCGTTAACAGGCCCTGCCTTTTAACAGCCCCCCCAGCCTCGATTCTCTAAGAAGACAAAGAAAAAACTCCCCAAATGAAAAAACCCTTGTAGGAAAAAAAAAATGGAAGAAACCTTGGGAAAGGTGGTTCAAAGAGAGACCCCTTTCCAGGTAGGTTGGGCGTGCAGTCACGGATGAAAAAGTGGCTCTCTTAACAATCACTTAAAATGAAATTCCAGCAAAACCAAAACCATGATCGTGGCTTTCCCTGACACTTATCCTAAATTTAATCAGGCGCTAGCATCCTTCTACTTGACTGCTAAGCCCCAGTGTTTCGAAACCTGGGAGTTATATTTTATTCCTCTCTGAATTTTAAGTCGCATGTAAATCAATTTTCTCGTTCCTGTGACTTTCATTTTAAAGAACATTTCAAAATTGCGATCTATGGTTTCATCATCAGAGCTGGAAAAAATTGCTCATGCATTTGTTTCCTCAGGCTTAGATTACTGTAATGCGTTGTTTACTGGCTTGGACAAATCACCCCATTCTCATCTTCAAGCTAAACACAATGCAGCAGCCAGGTTGTTCATGCGCTCCAGAAAGAGCGATCATATTACACCGGTTTTATCCTGCTCACATTGGCTCCCGGTGGATTTTAGGATTCGTTTAAAAATTCTGGTACTTGTTGATAGAGCATTGAACTGCTAAGCTCCAATCTCCTTCTCAAGCTTACTGCGTCTCACACACTTCGATTTCAAGCTCAAAATCTGCTAGTTGTTCCACGTGTGAGATTAAAAACATGTTTGGAACAATCTCTCTCTTCACCTTTTAAAAAACAGTTAAAACCTTTCTTGTTTAACCAGGCTTTTGCTTATAGTCTTATTAATTTACTAATTTCATTTTTATTTTATTTACTCTATTTTAATATACTTAATGTATCTGATAGATTTAACTCTATTATGTACCTTGAAGTGTCTACGTCTTGCCTAACTTCATCTTTACTTTTCTGTTACTGTGCAGCGCTTTGTGACTTCTCGTCTGTGAAATGCGATTTATAAATTAATTTTACTTACTTACTTAGCCCTACACCTAAAGCGAATTCATTACCACAATTCCCAACCCCTTTGAGTAATTAAACTTATAATGTAACGCAAACAACAATGTGCTGACCTCCTACTTATTACAACAAGGCAGAAAATGGGATTCAGTTCAAAATGTGCAGGCCTGTTTTAAGAATGGCATTCACTTTAAATTGTGTGCGCGTCCCTTTTTTGTGTGTACGCTTTTACTGTAATTCAGTTAAAAACATGTATGTGCATGTGCAGTAATACCTCGGAATCCTTTGAGAACAAAGTGACGCTATAACAAAGTCGTCATATAACAGGCCACAGCGAATGTGCAAGTTCAAGGTCTATCGTTGATAAACACAGTATAGAAAGTATAGAAATCGTGAAAAAATTCAACCTCGAGATTTTGACGAGTCTTGACATTTTAGACCTTCCTGAGTCCGAAAATACAATTTTTGAAATTCTGTGTGTAAACACGATAACTTGAAAACACTTTGACCTGGTCGATGAGATTTTATACACCTGCTTTATATCAAACATAAGGAATCGTATCATCTTTTGGGCCACTTCTGGTAACTGGAAGTGGTACTTTAACTGAATACTGTCACAATGGTTACAATTACAGACAGATAATTCAAATTTTGTATATATGTTTATAATGATAAAAAGCAAACAGATATGAAATTAGAGAAATATTACTCAGCTGGAAGAAGTATTTTATTTAAACAGCCATCCAAATTTTTCTATCACGGAAATATAAATATGTACACGAATTTAAAAACTGTACACAATATAATGCATATTATTTCAACATTCAAATTTTTTTTAATTTATACATTATCAGTTTAACAATAACGTGCAAATATTGAACATGCCATGTAAATATAAAGATGTAATGGGAACAATACGCTGCTATGTCCCGTCGTGTTCCTGGTAATACATCTAATTTTGTGATTATTATTTTTTTTTTTTTATTTCTGCCATCATTATCATAATTAAATGTAGCTAAATGCAGTTTTACCTACAGCAATTTACTGCATTATATAATACTAGCAATTTTTCTATGTTTTTAGGTGATTATAACTCTTTTTACTTTGCACGTAATCGAGGTAATGCGCACGTAATCATGAAAAAATTCCACCACCGTTTTCAACTTCCTAAGTGCGAAATTATCATTTTAATATAAAGTTTGATTATAAATAGAGATAAATGATTGTGCATCGATATTATCAATTAGTTGTGAAGAGAAACGTAGAGATATCATATCTGAGAAATATTACACAGCTGAAGTGGCTCTGATAACCTTTTCCTCTATCTCAGAATATGAGAAACTCGAGGGGAGCGCACTCTCGATTTTTGTGCTATAACAGATCCACATAGGTAAAAGTACAGTATATATCATTTCTTTTTCCTTTCTCTGCACCACTTATAGTGGTACATGTTCCAGGTTACTAGTGCCCTCAGAGTTTCCATTGTTCCAGCGTTGCAAGATAAGATTCTGTCCTTCGTGGCATAATGTTTTGCTTAAAACAAACACTTCTACTTGAATTTACCGTAGAGCAGCATTTCAATTGTCATGAAGGAATAGAAGCACCCACTTACACGCTCTGCCCTGACTTTCATGGCCGGCTTCTAGACCCAGCGATTCTGCTGCAGGTCTGGATATAATGTGCAAAAACATAAAGCAATATCTTTAGAAACTAAAACGCAAATTACAAAGAGGACAGAAGTAGGAGTAAAGAAACACAATGCAGCAGAATCACTGGGGTTAAAAACCGTCAATGAAAGTCAGGGCAGATCAATTAAGAGGAGGTGTGATAGAGAGCACTGACCTACGAGCACTTGGGATATGCCACTCTGTTACTAAAGCCCAATTGTCTGGCTGCGTAGGCCACTGGCAAGTCTCTTTAAGGATCCGGACTTGGATCATCTCACAGAGTCGAAGAAAGTGAGCAAGAAGTTAGAGTCACTGAACCCAAATGAGGTGCAAGGTGTGAATGTGCCAGAAGTGAATGGGCCAAGTAACGAGATGCCAGATGGCATGAGCCCAGGGACACCCACAATCACCATCCCCATGCCCAACTGGTCCATCTATCTCCAATAATGCAATTTCTTATAACAAACTAAATCACATAACACACCTAGTTCATTGACTGAGGGATAACTGTAATTCTTTTATGTTGTAAAAAGATGTTCCTTGAATTATTTATTTATTGCTGCCTTTACTTAGTTAATTAATAGTGCCAACCCCCCACCCCACCATAGGGCCACAACCAATAGCACCCACTAATATAAATTTGTAGGGGAAACACTGCACATAATAAATGAGACAGAAAATACAAATATAAGAGAATAGAAAAGTTGGCAAAAGGGGCAGAGAGAAAGACAGACAGACAGACAATAAGTAACACATCAGACCACAAAGGAAGAACATGTATTGGAAACGGATACCCAAGGAGCTCTTAAACCAATATGGCGTGGCCACTGAAACCAGCCAACCCAGAAAAGACCTGGACAGCCAAACAGAAATGAATTGCATTTTCTTGCACAAAAATAAGATGAAATTTCAAAACTAGAAGAAAATGTACCCAAATGTGTGTATGTCAGGTGAAAACTCCACAGCCAACATTGTAATCAGGTGGGGTTTGTTTATTGGATCTCCGCAGATCTCGCCACTTTGAAGTAAGTGACTGCACCGTTACTGTTAATTGGCGTAGCAGTAGAGTGTTGTGCCGTGTTAGCCATAGATTAACACAGGAGATAGTAGGGTGAAACGTCACCTTTTATTGGCTAACTAAATAGATTACAAATGCAAGCTTTCGAGGCAGCTAAGGCCCCTTCATCTTAATTGGTGGGCATGCTAATTAGGTGGACAGAGAGAGACAACAAAGCAATGGCAGTGGATAGGCAGGGGCCTCAGGGCAGGATGGCAGACGACTAATACCAAGGGGCAACAATAAGAAAACGACTGATTACAATCCACAATTGTAACAAAATAAAATGTTTGCAAATATTTACCAAGAGGGATATATCAGGCTTGACAAGTTTACAAGTAAAGAGGCCCAAACTGGCTGTAAAGCTATCTGGCTTATCAGATTCTAATTTATTGATATGAGCAGTTTTGTAATTTTAAGACTATCTGTTCGTCCGCACTTGTACCCTATGCTATATTTCTCACATTTTAAGACATCAGGAGTTTGGGTATCTTCTCACACTTAACTCATTGTCGGCAGGCATACACCATGCGATTTTATGAGATCACGAAAATTTGGAGGCCTTCTGAAGAGTCTTGCACAAGCGTAGGCTAAATGTAGCTATGTGTGCTCTCGGTATTTGCTTGGTTAGCCGGTATTTTAAATGGCTAGCGGACTACGTTACTTATGACAATCCGCTAAAAGCACAAGCAGGCGATCCTACTAGGAACTGGCAACTGCAGGGCAATGATCCGGAGTAGTTTTTATTTGACAGAAACATTTTATTTTTTGATTGAAGTCTCATACAGTGGGTGGTTCTCTTAATAATAATAATCATCAAAATCGTAATTCGTGACAGTTATTTAGTGTTTTTCACACTCCTCATAGTGCTTTGCATAGTGAATGGGAAGCCTAATTAACCATCGCTAATGTGCAGCACCCACCTGGATAAGGTGATGGCAGCCATTTTGGTGCCAGTATGCCCACCACACATAAGCTGTTAGGTGGTAAAGGGGTGAAAAAACAGTTAGCCAATTAGAGACAGGGAATGATTAGGGAGTCAGAGTGACTAGACCATGGTGGGCAATTTAGCCAGAACATTCACAAAGGATGGCCAAGGGCCTTTTATTACCAGAGAGAGTCAGGACCTTGATTTTATGTCTCATCCAAATAATGGCACCATTTTACAGTACATTGTCCCTATCACTGCACTGGGGCAATCGGGATCCACGTTCCGACCACTGAGTAAGTGCCCCCCTGCTGGCCTCACCAACGTCTCTTCCAGCATCTACCGAAGCTTTTCCTCGCTGGTTTCCCATCCAAGTACTGGCCAGGCCTGAATATACATTAGATGACCTGTTCTGAAGTGCATGTGGTATGGCTGTACTGGGAGCCCACAAGCCACTCAGGTGGGTTCAGAATGTATCTGCAGGCAGCCAGCCAGCCACATTATGGCTTTGAACGACTTCTTTATGATTTTATGCCAATTTCGGGAGCTCACAAGTCAGGTTAAAAGTCACATAGCGTATGCCCAGACTAAATTAAAGGACAAAATGAAATGTTCTGCACTCATTAAATCGGCTTTTCTTTCAATGTAAGTCAAAGATGTGGTTATGGAATGCCCTCTGGACCTGCTGGAGGGAGCAGATACCGAAGACAAAACTGAGTGCCATTATGAACAACGCTGCAAATCCTCTCTTTGACACACTTTCAGCCAACAAATTATTCAGCACAAGTGTGTCAAGAAACATGACTGGGGCTCCATGATACAAACAGTGACATGTCTGTGTTATGCCTCACTGGGATTGGGACTTCTCATGAGCCATGTCAGACATTTCCATCTCTTTTTACAAGTCTCGTGTGTATTTACGGTGGGCTGTTTGTTCTAATACTTCTTGAGCTTCTGTAAGAAGTGAAATCTCCCCCTTGGAAGTGTCATCTCTCTCCCTCCCTTTGTCTTTTTCGAGTCTGCTGCAGACTCTTTTCTTCCCCTCCAAGCTTAGATGGCCAACATGCTTTTCTGTCCTCCTTCATCGTGCGCAGGAGGACTGATCAGATTCCGGGTTTTCAGCTCTTTACTCCACTTCTTTTAAATGTAATCCATTACTTTGAGCTTTTCTCTCCTAGACTCTCTGCCGTTCCCCTCTTTCTATTGGTCACCATTGACAACAAAACTATATGTGCCTTTGCTCAAATGCTGCAATACTCGGCATAGTGGGGCACTGCAACCTCATTTTTATAATACTCAGAAAAGCACCGTCTAAAACAAAAATTAAATAAATCAAATTATGAGGTCAGCCAGGAGACGCAAGTCATTTGGTGTGAAAATCAGATGACTTGTGGGTTTGGGTTATCACCATTTTAGAAACTCTGAAATAACCAAGACGAATGGACACTAAATTGCCTGTGGTGGGAAAGGCCTCTGAGTGGCTGAAGATCATTTTATTTTTTTAATAAAGCTCCCTGGTGCTTAACAGATTGATTAGACAAAAATGTAGACCAGACAGACAGAAACACAGACACACATGAAAGACACCAATACACTGAAAGACAGATAAATGTTAAAGGCACTGTATGACAGACAGACAGACAAGACTCAAAAGGCACAACATGACTGACAGTCAGACGGACAGCCACAATACACCAGATGCACTTTTTGGTCTGGGCAGGAGATTTGGAGGTCTGTTAGAAACAGGGTCTCCCGACTGCAAGGCTTACACAAGATGCTGTTCCTAAGAAGAAATGACAACTCAGTTTTCTGCTGATGCACCACAAACACAAATCAGCAAGGCCTCTGGGCAGATGAAAGAAATCGGCGTCCATTTATCAGAAACAGAAAACAGGCTGTGAAGATGCGAGTGATGACCCAAGTTTTTAAATGATTACTGACTTTTACATTGTGACATAAATAACCAATCAGTGATCACTGTCAAGACAACTGTGTGCACTGAGCATGAAGGGAAACGTCAAACTATCTGCCACTGAAACGCACCACAGGCACTCGTCCACTCCTTCAGACACCTGGCACGCTTACCTTCCCTCTTCCATCTGTGCCGTCGGATGGATGCAGTAGTTATGGCAGTGCGGGAGATTCGAGTCACGGTGGGGGTCACTTCCACCTGAAGAACCTTCCTCCCTCGGCAGCCATCAGGAGCATCAGCTGGGAGGGAGCTCTTCATGGCGTTTGCCACCTGTAAGAAAGAGAGTGGGAGTTCAGAACAGCAGCACGAGGCGTAATGTCCTGGGAAGATCTGGGCCAGCAAAATGGCATCTGCACTGTGTTTTGATGTTGAGTTGATTTGATGCCCTTTAACAATCCCCGAGGGGAATTTTAAAAGGTCCGGTGAAGCACGGCATTTAGGCATAGGTTAAGTAACCTCTAAAGCTGTGGGTTCAAATCCCGCTACTGACACAGCGTGGCCCTGAGCAAGTCACTTCACCAGCCTGTGCTCCAACTGGAAAAACAAAAGAAATAAAACCAGTTGTATCAAAAATCCAAGTCAGCCAAACAATAATTAATAAGAATATTTGGTCCTTCCACTTTCAAGTTTTCACTTTGTCATGTGCACATAGTCCAGTGATATTCTTACTGGCAGGTCTCCCTCAGACAGGTGAAGGAGGAGGTACAGTGGGTATAGAAAAGAATCCCCCTCTTTGAAATATTCCCATTTTATTTGCTTTACAGCCTTAAATGTAAACACACAAACTAATATTTTTCCCAGCTTTACTTACTCAATGCAATCTATAACATCCAAGTAAAAGATATCACAGCTACAGTTCAGAAGAATTATAAAAAATCAAAAACAAGAAATCCTGAGATAAATAAAGGATCCCCCCCACCCTAAACTCCATCAGGTGTCAATGCCCACCATTTCCATTGCGGTTACTGGCTGTGCTCAATTGTAATGAGTGTGATTAGTGAAGCTGTTCCTGGCTCATTCATTCCCTTGCTTGGTAGTGCAACTGACAGCAAACAACTGACTATGGGTGGCAAGACAATTTCAAAAGATCTCAGGGATAGAGTTGTGGACAGACATAAGGCAGGAGATGGAGACCAAAACATCTCAAAGGCTTTAACAATCCCAAGGAGCTCAGTAAAGTCCATCATAAAGAAGTGTTTGGTACTACTAGGACCCTCCAAACTGGATGAAAGAGCAAGGAGGAAACTGGTAAGAGAGGATACCAAGAGGCCAATGACCACTTTGAAGGAGTTACGGGATTTGATGGCACAGAGTGGTCATTGTGTGCATGTGACAATAATTTCACAAGATCTCCACAATTGTGGCTTGTTCTGGAGGGTCGCACTTCTCAAGAACGGCCACATTAAGGCTCGTTTGAGCTTTGCCAGAATGCACCTTGAAGATTCTGATGCCAAGTGGAAAAAGGTCTTATGGTCAGATGAGACCAAAATCAAACTATTTGGCCTCAACACCAAACGGTACACCAATGCAGCTCACCATCACACCATACCTACAGTAAAGCATGGAGGGGGCAGCATCCTGTTGTGGGGGGCCTGGGGCTCTAGTTAGGGTAGAAGGAAAAATGGATGGGGCAAAATACAGTACCATCAAATATATGAAGGAAAACCTGATGCCCTCTGGGCAGAATGTTCACCTTTCAATACGACGACGACACACAGCAAAATTGGCTGAAGGAGAAAAAAGTGAATGTCCTGGTGTGGCCAGTCAGAGACCAGACCTAAATCACAGTGAAAATCTGTGGAAAGATCTGAAGATAGCAGACCACCAACGCTCACCATCCAATTTGATTAAACCTAAACAGTTAAACTGTAAAGAAGAGTGGGGGGGCAAATATTACACAATCTAGATGTGCAAAGCTGATAGAGAAGAATCCCAACAGACTCAAGGCTGTCATTAAAGCAAAAGGGGGGGTCAACAAAATGACATTCACATGGGGGGGGTGATCCTTTATTAATCTCAGTAGGTCTTGTTTTTGATTTTTTATAATTTTTTTGAACTGTAGCTGTGATATCTTTTACTTGGATGTTATAGGACGCATTGAGTAAGTAAAGTTGGGAAGAAATATTTTTTGTGTTAGTTTTCATTTAAGGCTGTAAAGCAAAAAAAAAAATGGGAATTTTTCAAAGGGGGGTTCTTTTCTATACCTACTGTATGTACTGTAATAACAATAACAATAAAATACAAAATCAAAAAGTAATAAATAAGAACAGTCAGTTATTCACACCAATGTCTGAAGAGCAGGTTTATTATGGAAGGGAGAAAGCTGTCACTAAGTTACGTGGTCAATGTGGCTCAGTGCTGGATGTGACAACTTGGATTGTGCAGGTAGAAATTCAACTTTGAAATCCTTTGTCTATACAGTTGTAGTATCACATGCTAATTTTTATTGTATTGTTTGTTTGATATACAAATACCACCAGCCCATTTATGACTCAATACAGCACTTAACCTCCTTGGCATTAACTCAGAGCAGCTCCTGGGCTTGGAATTCAAAGTAAAAAACGATCTGATGTACAATGCTGCCATCTAGTGGGTAAAATAAATAAGATCATGCTGCATCATAAATATTTCTTTGCATTTTGCCACTCTGTGGTAAGTCATCAATAGTCATGAGTTGGGCAGAGCCTTCAACTCAAACACACAATGGTATGTAATTGAAAAGCTGCAAAGCCAGTTTTAGGACAAACTGAAAATGAGCCATACGTTGAATCAAGTGATGGAGATGATGATGTGAGTTTGTCATCAGATGCTGATACAGTGAAACTGATGCATATGGCACTGTACAACTGAACCGCTGTGATATGCCTGGTTAACTCGGTCATGTGGCAAAAAGGCAAAATGACTGCAATCAAGAGGAAGGACAAGAAAGATGTTAGCCTCCCCAGACGTGTTCACAATGCAGCAACTGTTAATGTTTTTACAACCTGGTAGGTTGTAACCCAAAGGTCAGTGCTGATCGGGTGAGTCAGGTACTGACACTCAACTCTCTCATCTCCAATCATCAGGGGAAAAAAAATGTATAAGAAAAGCATGGAAAGAAACCGTCAGACTGTGTGCTGGTGACAGAAAACAAATTACACAAAGTACGCGTACTACATCTGCATCAGTACAGCCGTGGACACTCAACATGCCCCTAATAAAATTGAAGTTGATGTTTTGGTCATTTCGTGTTTCTGTTCTATGCAATAACATTTTTTATTATTAACAAAAATGTGTGTTTTTGTCTCATTTCAAAATGCTAAGGAGGTTAAGCAAAGTGTTCACTAGTGGGCCTGGGTGATCTGTTTTCTTGAACACAGGGAGGGAGCTCCTAGCCCAGCAGCTTTAGGCACAAAGTAGGAACCAACCCTGGACAGGGTGCCAGGCCATTACAGGGCACACTTAATCACCCCGTGCAGTTCAGAGTCAACATTTAGTCAAATATACACATGCATTGAGATGAAGGAGGAACAAACTACACCAAGAGAAAACAATCAGTAAAGTTATCTCTAAAACAGTTTTGATAAATATATTTGATTTTAGTCATTTTGTTTGAACTAAAATTGTTGTAAATGGCATTACTAAGAAGGCCAATGTTTTAGTCTAAATAATATTTCACCCAAAATGATATTTACCATTTCTAACCCTCCATTATTTGCAGTGATGGCTGAGAAAAGCATTGCATTTCATTTAGATGCTGTGTCATGATTTTTACAGGCTCATGTTTTTATTTTTTCCTTATATTAAGTTTTTCGTCTACATATGTACCATATACACTCGCGTACAAGTCGGGTCTTGAAACCCGAAAAATCGATCATAAAAATCAGACGCCCGTTCAAAAATATGACTTTTTTTTTAAAACATCTTCTTGCCTCCTCCAATCTCACATCAGTTTCTCAGACACATCAAATTTTGTTGCAGCCGAGCAGTTACCAAGTTCTTTCACCACTTCAACGACTTTTAATTTAAAACCAGCTTCATATTTTCTTCTGATCGAATGCTCCATCATAGATAAGGGATGCCCTTATGATAAAGGTGTATGAGGTTGTGAGATACAAAAAACACAAATCAGTGCAAACGTTGCTTCTGAATAGTTCGGGTATTACCGTGTGGTCACATAGGCACAATACATAGAACAAAAAAGTAGTGTGATCAGTGGTTACTCTCTCAGGTGGGCATTAGCATATCGTAATCTCTTGGACCAATAGCGTGAGTTTTCCAAATTAGACTTATACGAGCGACATAATATAAAATAGCGGAAATTATACAGTAAAATCAAGTCCTGACTTATCTGCGGGAGAACTTAAATGCAAGGATATATGGTATATTATTTATTTTTGAAATGGTTCATTAATTTCATTAATCACCTTCAGTTTCCTCTACTTTGTGACGTAGCAGCAAATCATACATCTGTAAGTTTCAAGAATTACAGTATGTCTTCACCGTGACAGAACTGTTACTATTCAGGTTTGAATGATCCCAAACAAACCTTTGCTAGTTTTCCTTCTTAAAAAAATATACATTCTAATGGTCCCTTGGTTTCTGACTTTTCCTTCACATTTTTGTATTTTTTTATATACTTTGTATTCTAATACAACTTCTGGGTTACGGTAAAATTTTTCTAATCGCCTTCTTCTTACAATCCCTTCCTTGTTTTACGACTCTTCTCCTGGTCATCCCCATTTATTTTGGTTACATTTCAGTGTCAACCTTAACAATCAGGCATCCTGTTGCATGATCACTAAGACCCAAACACAGGGGTCAGCGCTGTTGTGCACAAGAGAGAAGCACATTCAACCAGATATCAAGCTTCTGAATTGGGGAAAAAAAATAAATCCCCCCTACCACTTCCGACCCCATTCATTAGCCATTAAGCCACAACTGCATCTCCTGCAGGTTTTTCACTAAACTGACAGGCCTACTGTCCACCTGGTCGTGTTTTCACTTGCTTTTCTTTAATTTTTCACCACAGCTGGATGGATGGACAGATGGATGCTTTCTTTGTCTTCAGAGAGAAATTCAAAAGTTTTTCAAATTAATTCTTCTTCTTCTTCCAGCTGCTCCCGTTTGGGGTTGCCACTGTGGATCACCTTGTTCCATATCTTCCTGTCCTCTACATTTCGCTCTGTCACACCCATCACCTGCATGTCCTCTCTCACCACATCCATAAACCTCCTTTTAGGCCTTCCTCTTCTCCACTGACCTGGCAGCTCTTTTCCTCAGCATCCTTCTCCCAATATACCCAGGATCTCTCTTCTGTACATGTCCAAACCAACGCAATCGCACCTCTCTGACTTTGTCTCCCAATTGTCCCACCTGAGCTGACCCTCTAATGTCCTCATTTTTAATCATGTCCATCTTCATCACACCCAATGCAAATCTTTACATCTTTAGCTCTGCTACCTCCAGCTCAGTCTCCTGTGCCACCGTCTCCAGCCCATATAACATAGCTGGTCTCACTACCGTCCTGTAGACCTTCTCTTTCACTCCTGCTGACACCCGTCTGTCACAAATCACTCCTGACACTCTTCTCCACCCATTCCACCCTCCCTGCACTCTCTTTTTTACTTCTCTTCCACACTCCCCCATTACTCTGTACTGTTGATCCCAAGTATTTAAAACTCATCCACCTTCGCCAACTCTACTCCCCTCATCCTCACCATTCCACTGACCTCCCTCTCATTCACACACATGTATTCTGACTTGTTCCTACTGACCTTCATTCCTCTCCTCTCATATCTCCACCTCTCCAGGGTCTCCTCAACCTGCTCCCTAATCTCGCTACAGATTACAATGTCATGAGCAAACATCACAGTCCATGGGGACTCCTGTCTGATCTCGTCTGTCAGCCTGTCCTTCACCACTGCAAATAAGAAAGGGCTCAGAGCCGATCTGTAATGTAATCCCACCTCCGTTATTCCTACCGCAGACCTCACTATAGTCACACTTCCCTCGTACATATCCTGTACAACTCTTACATACTTTTCTGCCACTCCCGACTTCCTCATACAATACCACAACTCCTCTCAGTCACCCTGTCATTTGCTTTCTCCAAGTCCACGAAAACACAATGCAACTCCTCCTGGCCTTCTCTAAACTTCTCCATCAACATCCTCAGAGCAAATATCGCAGAAAACCTTGCTCAGGCTGCACTCAGCAGTGCTGATATAATGCAAAGAGCCATGATAGCCAATAAATGACCTTTAACTGGGCAGGGCTGACCAATGAAGGAAGGCAGGAGGAGTCAGGTTGATGCCACCTGAACACACCTCTCTGTCCTGCATGACAGCACTGTTTGGAATTGATTTATTTAACAATGTTTTGACCAAAACACACATTTTGGATATTGTGACATTTGACTAGTTACCATGTTACCAATAGTTCACGGTTGTTTCAGTATTGTTTGCTGTATTTCAAGCTATTGAATCGCATTGTATCAGAAATTATGTGATCTCCTTTTTCCAGGAAATCAATTAAAAAGATATTCTCAGCCAACAGTACAAACAACATTAAGACAAAAAATGACAAGTGGAACAAAATAAGGATGAATCAGAAATAAGAAGTGTGAAAGCCTGTCAGACGCGCACTTCCCATGATGCACCTCCACTTCTGTTGACCCCATTGTCCACAGCAAGTGGAGGATGAGCCTCACTACACTCACCAGAAGAGGCTGGGAGTATAGCTCCAGCTGTGCTCTGTAGATGATGTCTTCCAGTGCTTCCCTGCCTAAATCCCATTCACCGTTATACCTGTAACAGAAAAGAAAAAGAAGAGTTGAGTTAATGCCCAGGACGAGTTCATGAAATGGAAGGACGGGGGCTGAATACTCTCCCTCCAATGGGGTGGTGGCAGCATCACCCATGTGCACACCCACAGGACAACCAGTAGACCCATTGGGAAGCCCTGCTAGGTGTCCTTGGTGCTGCCAGAGAGAGATGCCAAGGACATACGTCATTATTCTAAGGGGGCACCATTTGACCTAAAGGTTATAGTCTGCGGTTGAGGCCTGTGACGCCCCTTATTGTCCACATCAAAAACAAAGGCATTACCTTTAAGGGACTGCTTCTCCACCACTAAGTCATGGCCCACTTATGGGTTGGGATTTGCGGTCATTGGTTTGCAAGTGGTTAGTGATGGGCCAAGAGTGGTCAAAAATGCTATGCGACATGTTCCCCCATTTGTAAATAAGCCTTTTTTTCCCCCACAATTGTGCAATCCATTTTTTCCTTTTCCACTCTAAAAATCACGCTCGTGTCACCAAGGGGGATCTCAAACTTATTCAAATATGCTGTTTTCACTGAGGGGCCAATAAGTCGCACTAGTTTCACAGAGGAGGAGTCCAATTGTGCTCATTTAAAACAATGGGAAAGGCCTGCAACTGAAGGTAGTGAATTGTTAATTAACTTGAAAACACAAAACTAGGCCACGGGACCATCTAGGTAGAGAAACACCAACAGAAAATCACATTTTGCTTTGTACCCTCTATTCAGTGACATCACAAGTCATGACCTCCAGCTTGTCCTGGATATGCTGCATTCACATGCTATTGAAGTAGGTGGAGCTCGGAGTTTTGATATTTTTCCTTCCCACTTAAGAGTGCATTCACGTGAATTAATTTTCAGGGAAATGCTTGAAGTCGAACTTTGTCTGTTTAATGGCTTTTTTTTTATGTACTGTATTTTGTATATTTTTTGTGAAAATAAAGAGCAAATTAAACATGTCGTGAGTGATTGGGCTTTGTTTTTGCTATTTAGAGATGATTCAATTAAAGAGAATACGCTCTTTCGGACAGTTTGACAGTATAGGATCAGATGCAGGTTTGTACCTGAATTTCATATCTCACGGTAATAGAAACCTTTAAAGCCAATTGATCGACCATGCTTTCTGTTCGCTACTTTCCTGTGATTTATTTTTCTTGCTTCCTATTATCTTGTCCTCTTTTTAGTGAGCTTCATGATTGCAAACTTCAAAACTTCATGTGAAGTTAATCTCTGTTGTTTTGCTCATCACTATCCACTACACAGCAGTAAAATCAGTTCAGTTTTGTGACTTCCCTTTTACATCACCACACAGAAGCGCAGGGCATACGACATGCTGTAGTAGTGGGCAACATACTAGTTGATCTGGAATAACAGATGAAATTCGTCTTTTCTTATGGATTTTGAAAAAACTGTTGTGTTACAAAAATTGGTGAAAAACACTTTCAAGTTTCATGTGGTGTGCTTTGCTTTATACTCATTTTGACTTTTTTTTCCTAGCCTATGCTTTTTGATTTCTGATATTGGGCTTTGCTAAAGGATAGGATTGACTTCTGGGTACGAACTTTCGCTCACTTTACACTTTGATTTCATGTTCTGATTCCTGTTTGAAACCATTTCTGCCTTTATTACTAAAGGCATAACAAAGGAGGCATTATGTGACACACCACTGAAGGACAGAGTGGGCATTTACACTTCACCCTTGTTGACTGGCATATTGGATTGGCTTGAGTGGGGATGGTCATATCACTTGCAAGGGTGCCTGGGAAGGTTCCCATACAAGCACTAAACACCTTTTCTTCTTGTGGCAATCTTCAGAATTTTGCTGATGCTAAACCACCAAAGATTGACAACATTTTTTGCAAAGTTGTAGCAAGGCTACATAACACGACAAGCAGGTTGGCTTTCTGGACTGGCCGTCACTCTGTTATATGGCTGGGAGGGTGTCTAAGAAAGATCTCTTCAGGCACAATTGTGGACAACCAAGTTCTGGGAGGACCCCATCCGATAAGGTTTCCAGTTGCCAGTTACCGGCGTTATGTTGCTATGACATCAAAGCAGGGAAAGGATGTTTCGGCGGGAAACTTTTCTTTTGAAGGGGAATGGCGAATCGAGGAGGAGGAGGTGAAAGCAGAAGGCAAGGAGCGTGGATATCTACACTTAAAGAATCTCATGATCAGACTTCACCCTGGGAAGTTTGCTATTTGTGGATAGCCACCCCGAAGTTGAAACAGTGAGGCGAATCCCTGAGAAGATGCCAGGGTGTAATAAAAAAGGTTTTCTCTGTAACAGGAGAAGGGATGAAATAAAGGAGTAAGAGGGGGGGGGGGGTGGTCGCTTCAGTGCAAAACCAGCTACAAAGATTGGAATGTTTGGGATGATAGCGAAAGAATGTGCAAAAACTTGTTTCTCATAAAGAGTTTCAGAATGTTATGGGAATACAGTCAAGGCTATGTACTTGTTTTTCACTTCGAGGGGCTTCATTGCAAGCAACGCTTGTTATTGTGTGTCTTCTGATACTAGGCACCATCTCAGTGAGGGCCAAGTAGAAAAAAAACAATGCCGCGTCCCGTGGAAGGGTGTGTGCTGAAACTGATCACTTCTGTATACACTGCTTACACGTAAGCCATTTTGGGTAAGGACACTTAATTAGTATATAAGGGAAGGTTCCGCCCTCAGTTTCTTCGGAAGCTCAACCGTGGAGAACGTGCACACTGCCCGGTATTGGACCAGGCTCACGAGTTGATCCTCTGACGAGACTGACACGCGGGCTCCCTCAGTCTACTGGTCTAGGATGATGGCTCTGGGTCTTTTGATATTACTGTAAGTCAATAGTATAATTCACATATCTGTATTACTGTAAGTCAATAGTATAAATCATATATCTTTTGATATTACTGTAAGTATAGTATAATTCATATATCTGATATTACTGTAAGTCAATAGTATAATTCATATATCTATATTACTGTAAGTCAATAGTATAATTTATATATATATATATATATATATATATATATATATATATATATATATATATATATTACTGTAAGTCAATAGTACAATTCCTATATTTGCATGTATATTGCTATTATATTGTATGTAACTGATACTATATTTGAACAAGTAAACAATTGAAGTATTGGACCTTTCCTCTCTGATTCCTGCCTGCTTATTTTCTGTTAAAACCTTTGAACCATTTTCCCAAACTAAAACACAGGGGTTGTGGTATATGGACCTGATGTTCTCAGGGTGCTCCCATTGGTGAGTTGGACTCATGTCTACGTTCTTTGGGATAGCCAGCCAGGAAGCCATTTTTGCCTGAGGACTGTTATTTATTTCCCTCCATCATATAGTAAGAACTGTACTACAGGATTCTTCGCCATTTCACGGACTGTGTTTAATCTCTCTCTTTTTGAGATCTTTTTTCTTTATGTGTGTTTCAAACCAGGAATTAAGATTTGGCCGCTGGTAGTAGGGAAGCTGGGGAAAAGGGATCACTAATGAGCACTCAGTCACCAGGCATGTAAACGTATCAACGTTGGATTACAAATTCCGTCTGATTTCTTTCAAGTTTTGGGGAGGGGGGGTGGGATAGTGTACAGGGGAGAAGATGGGCCAAGGACCAAATATTTTAATTGACTGACTGACTGACTGACTGACAGACAGACAGACAGACAGACAGACAGACAGACAGACAGACAGACAGACAGACAGACAGACAGACAGACAGACAGACAGACAGACAGACAGACAGACAGACAGACAGACAGACCGACAGACCGACAGACCGACAGACCGACAGACCGACAGACCGACAGACCGACAGACCGACAGACAGACCGACAGACCGACAGACAGACAGACAGACAGACAGACAGACAGACAGACCGACAGACCGACAGACCGACAGACCGACAGACCGACCGACCGACCGACCGACCGACCGACCGACCGACCGACCGACCGACCGACCGACCGACCGACCGACCGACCGACCGACCGACCGACCGACCGACCGACCGACCGACAGACAGACAGACAGACAGACAGACAGACAGACAGACAGACCGACAGACCGACAGACCGACAGACAGACCGACAGACCGACAGACCGACAGACCGACAGACCGACAGACAGACAGACAGACAGACAGACAGACAGACAGACCGACAGACCGACAGACAGACCGACAGACAGACCGACAGACAGACCGACAGACCGACAGACCGACAGACAGACCGACAGACAGACAGACAGACCGACAGACAGACCGACAGACAGACAGACAGACAGACAGACAGACAGACAGACAGACCGACAGACCGACAGACCGACCGACCGACCGACCGACCGACCGACCGACCGACAGATAGATAGATAGATAGATAGATAGATAGATCTTTATTAATCCCAAGGGGAAATTCACATTGTATCGTTCAAACATTGTCCAATTCCCACTCATGAAGCGTAGTAATCACGTCCCGTATCGGGCGATTGTTACAAATTAAAACTCGCTGCAATGTAAATTGTGGTCTCTCTGTCTCATCACTAGCTCCAGGTGACCTCCATGACGCCGCTGCAGTAAACATGTAAGTATGAACATGGCCAAATGATATCTGTGGCCTTTAGGAATCTTCCTTTCACACATCACTTGATAACCAACTTCCTGGTTTGAAGCAATTTACCAGTTTCAGGCCTCTAAACAATGCAGAACTGTCCTGCTGCTTTAACCACAAGAGGGCATCTGGGAGTTCAAACACACATGCGCTAATCAAATTATACCCCACTTCCCACATATGAATAACTACTGGGAATAAAAGAAAACATAATAAAATAAAAGCTGTGGGCCATCTGCTCACACTTCTTCCACATGGGTTGCTGAACATGCATGTTACTCCCATTATAACTGTCCTCACCGATGGGGTCACCTGATCAGGGGCTCAGAACACAGCTGGCTACACGTTTGGAAAACCCTTTGTAGTCCCAATAGAACATTCATAGTTGGCAGAAAGCAGTTGGCTCATTGAATATGGCAGCTTTTTCTTCACTAAAAAAACACTGGCACCACATCTTCCATCCAGACTTCCATTGAGGTGCAGACATAACAAGAGGTCACCTCCCATAGTCCAGTGCACGGCAAATCAGCCTAATAGTCTACTCTGGACTTTTGAGGTCTCTGGATTCATGACGGTGCCCAAACAGGCAAAATACCATTCCAGGAGCCAAACCCACACACCCAAAAGCCCCAAGTTCTGAGGTTTCTGAGACTCATGAAGGTAATTGATGACCTGACTACATATGTATATCCTTCTGAATTTGGCGAAACTGAACAAATGGCGGCCGTACAGGAATCAGGAGAGTCACCCTGCACCACACCTTTCTCATAAAGGTGCGACTGGAGAAAAACATGGGCACCATTGTTGTCTGCTCAGTCTCAACCACTGGAGCTCGTCACTCCTTCACAGTTCTCAGAGGTCTCTTGATGGCATCCCTCACTCATCATCATCAGTTTTTGTCAATGGTCTGCTCTAGCAGATTTACAGCTTGGATATTTTCTTGTCCACATCACCTGATTTGAGCTTTTCATGGAGTTGCTTGGTGTCTTCTTTTGTCTTCATTGAGTAGGTTGGACCACCATACGGATTCACCAGAAGCTGGACCCTCTAGATACAATCAGTGGAAACCCCAGACAGGAAAGACCTCCACTGAATTAATGATGGGATTTTAAAACCAATGGGCTGCACCAGTGAAGACAGAGGGTTGTCATATTAAAAGTCGTGAATGCTATCAATTATTTTTATACTTTGCAGTGATCGTTTTTTTTACTGACATTAAAGAGTCTTTCTGTTGATCAGTGTCAAAAAGCTAAATGAAATGTGAAGACTTCTAAGAGATGAATATTTGTAGTCATTCTGCACTATTGTTGCAATGGTACTAAAATTTTCATACCAGCTTTCAGACCCTAATAAGGATACCAAAACAGTTCCAAATTAATAATGGATAATTCCAAAACCCCCCCAGCCTTCTTGGTCCACCGACAATTGTGTGCCACACTTTGCACCACTTCCCACCTGATAGGGGTTGGGGGACTGGGATGGACTTTAAGTGCAAAGTTAACGTATATTTCTGGTACTGAATATCCCAAAATGCTGGTAACGCACCATCTAAAAATTTGGCTTTTCCTGTACTTTTCCAGGCCTGGTGTGCCACACAACCTTAACCTGCACACTAAAGTGAGGAGGACCATTTAGGACCAAACCTAAACAGCTGATCTTTATCCAAACCTACCCAGAGAAGCCAAAATCCTTCTGGGAAAATATGTCTTGTGGACCAACAACACCAAAGTAGAGCTCTTTGACAATGCAGAGCAGCACAAACTCCATCCAATGAAATACATAATGTTATGGGACGGAGTTGCTGCTTCTGGTACTGAACATTTTGAACTTATGTGTTGTGTCGGAAAACCAACAAGGTTTTTAAAGGGCAAACCAGGAGATGGATATAAAAAGGAAAAGGGTCAAAACCGGGAGATTGATAAGTGACGAAACAAGAAAACCAAACAGCAAGATGCAAACCGAGGTCAGAGTGACAAAGCAAAAGTCAGGAACCCAAGAGATCAACACAAAAAACACGAAATGAATACAATAGGTTCAGCAAAGGCTTTGTTTTTTTGAATCCGCAGCTCAGATAAAGTCAGGCACCACTGAGGCACCACGCTCCCCCAACAACAGGAAGAAGCTTTTGCAAGAAGAAATAAAATTCAAAAACATAACATCGTGAAAGGGAACTGTCAGATTACTACGTCATTTTAAAGTAGCGTGTGCTACCCAGTGTGACAGAACAAGGTGTGGGTTGAAGGTCTGAAGTCCTCCAGGTGGATAGGAACCCAAAAACAACAAAAAACACAAAACTGACGGTGGTAGGCCGGGCAGCAATGAACCCTGACATCAGTCTGATTATAAACCTTTGGAGACGGGAAATCTGCAATTGAGAAAATGAATCTTGCTAACATTCAAGAATGAGAACAAATTTCAAATGAAGAAAGAGAGAAACGACTAGCATAACAATGCAAGAAGCTATCAAGTAGCTACGTGAAATGTTTGAAGGCCATCATCATGGGCAAGGGTTATGCAACCAAGTACTAGTGAAGGGGGTTGGATGGGGGAGTAGGTTGTGTTTCCAACTGTCCAGGTGAGATTCACAATTTCTAGATGTACGTTGAGTAGCCATAGCTTTGTTGTATGCCTTCTATTTAAATATTATGGACAACAAAAACTGGTGTGTGTGCAATTATTCCTGACATTAGTGTGCCTGAGGCCAAAAATGCAAGGGTGTCGATAATATTGACCACAGCTGCACTTCTAGGACTGGCTCGACGCAGTGTGATCTCATAACTCCACATTCAATTCAGGCTCACATGGACTCACCTACCCTGGTCTTCATTGTGCCCAAGAATGATGCAGCCCTGTACTAGATGCCACTCAGATGGATTTCAAAGAATTCTTCATTTCTGGCTATCAGGCAAAGCAATGTGGTACTATGGAGTCTGTATGACCACATACTGCAGGGAAAGAAAAGGCTCAGTACGAAATGAGTTTTACCGTCCATATGTAAGAAGAACACAGAAAGCCCCCCCGACAATCCCTACTTGCTGCCCAGAAGACCCTCTAAGACTTCACTTCCCACAGCTTGATGCACCCTTGACGTTAGCAGGTTAGTCAAAGAGACACTCGTTCCCCATTAAATGGAATCAAATCTCTGATCAGCAGGCTGTTTTTAAAAATTGATGACACGATGACAATGACAGCAAGTCATATAATCGCACGCTTGCACCTTCCACTGTGCTGACAGGGAAGACACATCAGGCTATTTTTAGGAATTATACGAGGAAGCGTGGTGTGATCTCTCAGGCCGAGAGGCCGTGCTTGGAAGGATTTCTAGTTGCCACAAAGTACTGCGCCTTTGTGCATCTTCATTATCTGCCTTGCCTACTACTGGGCAACAGGATCCAAGCATTCACATTCAGTAAAAGTGAATTTGTTTAAAAAGGAAAAATAAAGTAGAAATCCATCCATCTGTGCATCCATTTTTGAACTCACTTATGCTGAGCAGAGTCACAGGGAAGCTGGAGCTCATCCCAGTAAGCACTGGGCACCAGGCGGTTACAATCCCCGGACAGGGCTCTACTCCATCATCCTTTATCTTAATAGCCACATTTTTTTTCCTTCACCAGCGTGTATCACGTCTGCTGACATTTCTGTCTCTTGTAAATGCATCGTCTGCTCAGTGTAGTGTCAAGGCTGACAGCGCAATACGTGAAGACAAAATGAAAATGTATAGATAGGCACAGGGCACTCTGGAGTTGATTGGAAAGTAAAACACGGCAAAAAAAGAAACTCGACGGCAGAAGGATAGTCTGTTCACGAAGATCATAGCCTGGGCGGACTATCGAAAAATTCATGCGTTTTGTTTTTCTTGTCTTCGCATTATTGTTTTTCATATTTTTATGTTATTTCTGTTAATTTAGTTTATTGTTGCTTACTTATGTATTGTCATTCTGCTGTTCCTTGTTCTTTTTGGGATGAACTCCAGGAGGCAGGGCCACCCTGACATCACCACTCGTGAGGCTATTTAAGTCAGCCGAGAAGACTCAGGAGCCAAAGATCATTCATTTATTGTTGAGTATTCATAAGCATTGTTTTCTGTTTGGAAGTTTGGTTTTTTGATTAGTCAGTCAGTCATTTTCTTACCCACTATATCCTAACACAGGGTCACAGGGGTCTGCTGGAGCCAATCCCAGCCAGCACAGGGCGCAAGGCAGGAAAAAATCCCTGGCAGGGCGCCAGCCCACCGCAGATTTTTTGATTATTTCTTGCATTTTTTTTTTGGCTTGCGTATTTGGAATTGTATTTTATGGATTGCCTTTTTATGTAAAACATTTTGCCTTTTTTATGCTCTATTAAACATTTTTGCTTAATTTTGTTTGTTTTTTGGATTTTATGTTCACGAACCGGGGTTTGGCAGTAATCCCTCCTCTTGTGGGGGCTTTGGTTATATTGTTGTATATTTGCAGTTGTTTTGCTAGCTTTACATTTTAGAGGCCTACTCCATAAGGAGCCTGCAGGTAGTTTTTGGGGCTTGACCGAGTACAGGTGAGCCACTTCTGGACAGGTTAGTGATGATCCTGGCTTTCTTCTTGGCTTAATTTTGGAGGCCTCACACCATTTCATAACAGTTGGCAAGTCTAGTAGCAGGAAGTGCATTTCAGGGAAAACTTTATAACTACACGTCACCCCTGGCCTCCTGCATCTGCTTGCTAGGCCACCTGAGACCCTTGGCCAACTTTTTTTTTTTTTTTTTTACAAGTGTTCTATTAAGATGAAGATCAAGGTTCCATCTTCAGTGGATCGCAAGTAATCGCGTGTGACAGACCGACAGACACAACCTTTAGTATTTTATATAAATGGGGCAAGGTCAGTCCTGCTGAGCATACAAGGTGTAGGAGGGACCACCACTCTGAGTGGACTCTCAGCTGAAGGCCGGGAGAAGGTGGTGGGAATGAGGAGCAGGGCTCGCAGCTGAATGCCCAGAATGGTGGCAGGAACCCATGCCAGAAATAATGGATGACTGCACCTATCAGCGGATGTCTCCTCTCGCTGCAGGGACCCCAAAGGGTACACAGAGGAGATGGCAATTTTAAACTGGAAGGATGGTGGCTTGTGTTACATTTAAAAGGATGACTTCTTCCAGTGTTTTTAAAACTCGTTTTACTTATGGATTATTTATTGCTTTTTATTGGCCACCACTTCAGCACTTGCTTAACACTACTCTTACTAGAGTCTACGAAAAAACTCGTAGATCCGGCCCACCTTAAAACCGTTCTCACCTCTCTTTTGTCTTCTAAATGTGCCGATTAAGAGGAGCAGCGAGCAGCCGGCTATTCCATCCCCCACCGTCACAGAACGTTCACTAAGTTTTCCCAGCTCATGCCTTGTTTGATTATCTGGGAGTGACTGAACTGCTGGAGTTTTAGAGTGGAAATAATAGATCGCTATTTGGAATACAGTGATCCCTCGCTATATCGTGCTTCGCGGCTTCACTCTATCGCGGATTTTATATGTAAGCATATTTAAATATATATCACGGATTTTTTGCTGGTTCGCGGATTTCTGAGGACAATGGGTCTTTTAATTTCTGGTACATGCTTCCTCAGTTGGTTTGCCCAGTTGATTTCATACAAGGGACGCTATTGGCAGATGGCTGAGAAGATACCCAACTTACTTTTCTCTCTCTCTCTCTCTCTTGCGCTGACTTTCTCTGATCCTGACGTAGGGGGTGTGAGCAGGGGGGCTGTTCGCACACCTAGACAATAGGGACGCTCGTCTAAAAATGCTGAAACATTATCTTCACGTTGCTACCTTCTGTGCAGCTGCTTCATGAAGCGACATGCTGCACGGTGCTTCGCATACTTAAAAGCTCGAAGGGCATGTATTGATTTTTGACTGTTAGTTTTTCTCTGTCTGTCTCTCTCTCTCTCTCTCTCTGCTCCTGACGGAGGGGGTGTGAGCTGCCGCCTTCAACAGCTTTGTGCCGCGGTGCTTCGCATACTTAAAAGCCAAACAGCCCTATTGATTGGTTTGCTTTCCTCTGTCTTTCTGACATTCTGTGCTCCTGATGCGCACTCCTTTGAAGAGGAAGATATGTTTGCATTCTTTTAATTGTGAGACGGAACTGTCATCTCTGTCTTGTCATGGAGCACAGTTTAAACTTTTGAAAAAGAGACAAATGTTTGTTTGCAGTGTTTGAATAACGTTCCTGTCGCTCTACAACCTCCTGTGTTTCTGCGCAAATCTGTGACCCAAGCATGACAATATAAAAATAACCATATAAACATATCTATCTATCTATATGGTTTCTACTTCGCGGATTTTCTTATTTCGCGGGTGGCTCTGGAACGCAACCCCCGCGATGGAGGAGGGATTACTGTACATGCATTTCATGCGTGTTCAGTTTCTACAGTAATCTGTGTAAACACATTGCTAAAACAGAAACTTTTTCATATTTTAGTAATAAATGTTACAAAATGTAGGCATAAACTATAGAATATGTGAAGCCTGAAGCCCAAACATCA